>NC_058136.1:28357130-28400329 GCF_016433145.1 Gracilinanus agilis | reverse complement strand
GTGTGGAGGGGGTGGGGGTGGGGCGGTTGCTCAGCTCGCGATTGAGTGAGAGCCCTTTTTTAGCCTGGAAATGTCTCGATTCCACGTATCTTCCACGCTGTGCCCTGTTGTGGGGTTCCTCCGTTCATCTGGACTTGTTTTTATGTCCCCTTGAGGAGTTTTGTGTGTTTCGGTCAGGAGAGGTTAAGAGCTGCTTCTTACTCTGCCGCCATCTTAACCCGGAAGCCCCTATCGTATCACTTTTTATCCTTCATAAAAGTGGACTTGTTTATGTAAAAACGGTATAGTAAGAACACAATGATTTTGAATGAAAATTGAGAAATTGAGAAATTGGGAGGCACAAATCTTGGCTAGTCAAAAAATTCAGAAGTTCCAAATCTCGTTATTTTTGACAACCAATAGAAAAGGAGCAACATAGTGGTCTACCTAATGATTCACTATTACCTGGATATGTTTTCAACATGCCGCTTTGACAGATCTATAATGAAGAAATTCAGCTTCTGAGAATCTATTCTCTACTCTGACATCTTTGAAAAAGGTCCTATAGAAAAGAAATCTATCACTAAAGAATTTTGCGGATGTGGGTTTCATGTTCCATGTGGGTCTGATGCTGTCTGGCCCATGTGAACTCTTAATACTTGAGATTCCTCAATCATTCTTGAGTCTATAAAAATAATAATGGATAACATTTATATAGTGCTTACTATGTGTCCCGTAACCTACTAGCTACTTTACATACGTCATATCATTTGATCCTCACTACAACCCTGGGAGGTAGGTGCTATTAAGATCCTCATTTTGCAAAAAAGAAAACCGAGGCAGGCAGAGGTAAAGGGTCACCTTTGAAATTAAGTCTTCCTGACTCTAGATCCAGTTCTTTATCCACTATGCTTCCAGACTTGGGGGTTGGTTATTTTCAAGTAAAATGGTAATCCAAACAAAGATAAAGCGATGCTTACCTTCTTTCCCTTGTGTCCCCAAACTTTTGTAGCCGAAGCCTCTTTTTGCCTGAATGTAAGTGCCTAAGGCTCTGGGGCCAATCTTTCCCATGGATAAGGACAAGTTGTATGCCTTTGGCTCAAGGGCTAAGCAGCGTCAGCCTGAGACTTGTCCTTTTGTCTTTTGAACCCTGATCCCTCTGAATTGAAACCTGGCTTCTCTTCTATCCACTCCCACTTGAATTTCACACTTGGCTCTCTGATGAGTTCCCCTTAAATGGGGTCCCACACTGTTTTGCCAGTCCTTCTCAGAACTGGAGTCCTTACCTCTTTATTGAACCCTTGTCCTTTTGGTTCTTTCCTTAATATATGCTGCTAGATTTCTCTTTTATGGCTTGTCTGCTTGTTGGACCCTCCATTTATTGTTTCTAACACTGGAACCCCCAATATTGTTTATAAGCTCTCTGTTATGGATTTGGCAACTATTATTTTGGCTGCTTAGAAGCATTCTTTCTTCCTCCTTCTGGAGTATATTCTGTGTTTTGTGATTGGTGACATGACTGGATAGTTGTGTTGTTGTTAGTTGAAACAATGTACAGAAGAGCTGGGTTCAAATGTGCCTATACTGACCACATGTCTATATGCCTATACTGACCACATGTCTATATGCAAGACACTTCAATTCTGGGTTTCATTTTCCTCACCTGAGAACAATACAACCAACTCTACAGAGTCACTGTGAAGCTCAGATGAGAGGATGTACACAAAATTAAATTGAATCCACCAGAAAATCTAGTATGTGTCCTTGTTCTCAAGAAGCATGTATTTTCTACTAGTGGAGAAACATCTTGGCATTGTGGGTAGAGAGTCAGCCTCAGAGGCAACAGCACCTTGATTTGAGTCCTGTCTCTGACACTCATTTAATTCCAAGCAACTTTCTAGTCAGTCGGTTGGTGTGAATTAGTTACCTACTATGTGGCAGGTAAAAGACAGTCCTTACTCTCATGGAGCTCCCAGTCTAATTCTCTAATATGATAAGTCATATAGAATCAGTTGTGAGAGAGAATTTAAACTTTTTGTTTATTTTAACTCAATCAAGGACTTGGAGTCCCCCCACCTTTCACACTTACTTAGTCATTAACACGTAGTTAGTTCTAAAAGACCATAAGCACTGCCCCCATCTGGGCAATGCTAGGCAAAATGGCAGATATTGATTGGTTTCTGAGATGTGATAGACCAGCCCACAGTGAAAGGAACTAGAAACCAGAGAGACAGGAAGAGACATGGAGAAAACTGCTTATAAAAGCCAGCTAAGAGCATTCTGATTCATTCTGCTACCTTGGTGGCTCTTGCTGAGGGAGGACTTCTGCATTGGTGGCTCTTGCTGGACTACTTTTGAATTGGAAGGATTCTTCTACTTTGGACTTCAGCTTTGGAGATTGATTCTGCTCTGGCAAGACTCTTGCTGAAGAGACTACCATGAATCCTGGCTGGAGATTGGGACCTGAGGGAACCTTTGGCACAACTGAGCTGCATTTCTTTGAATCTGGACTTAGGGAATTTAGCTAAGCAATATTTTCTATCTCCTTCCTACATTTCCCTCTCTTACTATCACTATTTTCTTGTAATAAACTTACTAACAGTCTCATGACTTAATATTTAATTATTATAAATGGCGACCACAATTATAAAAATTTTTATATTTGTCAAACCCATTTTAATTATTGCACAGTGCTGATTTCCATTAGTAGAAGTAATTTCCTTACTGAGAGTCCTTTACCCTAATGAGATCATAGATATAGTCCAAAAAAAAGGAATTATATTTTCTCCTTCTTATCATTGCTCATATTGGATCCCTTCTATGTGCTTATCACTGTCTTGTGACAGTAGAATGATAGTATAAGGTGAGGCCACTTTGGCTTTTAGGGCAATATATGATTTGGTCTTGAAGAGCAATAAGATTTAGATGGGCAGAGGAGACAGGAAAGGACCTTCTGATTAAAGGTGATAGAATTAAAAGAAGAGAGCGTTGAAGGGAGACTGTCTGCTTCTCATAGAGTGCTAGTACCTTAAGGGCAGGAACAATGGTGTAAAGGGTGGCATATTAATAAGAGACTCATGAGAAGAGTGGATTCAGAGCATGACTTGAAGTCAAGAAGACCTCAATTTGAATATAGCCTCAGACACTTATTAGCCATGAGACCCTAAGCAAGTCACCTTTGTGAGAAGGGAATTTGTGTGTTGATTTGATCAATCAGAGATTTGAACTTCCCTTCCATTTGTTTCAAATTTGGGTCAATCAGCAACCATGAAATTAATCCCATAGGCACTGCCCCCCTGGGTGGTGCCAGGCTAATTGTGGAACTGGGATTGGTTTGTGGGGAGTGATGTAAGAGAGCTAGTGGGTGTAGCAAAGATTTATAAGATGAGATCCAACAGGAAGCTGGGGGGGGGGTTGTTTCTGAGACTGAGATTTTGAGACAGACTCTGGGTTGTTAGGCTTTAGGTTGTTAGGCTAGGTAATTCTTTACCTCCTTTCTATATTTCCCTCTCTTATTGTCTTTATCTTAGTATAATAAAGCTAGTAGAGCTACGAACAGTCTTGTGTCTTAAGGGTTAATTTCTATAAACAGTGACCACAAGATTTTTTTTACTCTTATAATTTAGTCAAACCTATTCTAACCATTATGCCTTCAATTTGTTTGGGTCATAGTTCCCTCATCTTAAAAATGGGGAGTACCTGCTTCCCAGGGTTGTTGTAAGGAACAAATGAGATAATATATGTAAAGCACTTTAATGTAAACATTAAAGCCCCATATAAATGCTCCCTATGACTTACTAGTCCCAAAGAGGGCTAATTGTACCCATTCTGCATTCATTCTTATAAGGGTCATATTCATAGGGTAACATTTTTCAGACTTTGTCCCCACATCCTGACTGGGGTTGTAGCCTGTTTGAGCCCCTTTGCATAGACCAGTGGTTCCCAAACTTTTTTGGCCTACCGCCCCCTTTCCAGAAAAAATATTACCTAGCGCCCCCTGGAAATTATGAAACTATTTATTGAACTCAGAATAGAATGTAATACAAAAAAAGTGTGGCCATCACCACCATCCTGGATCCCTGCAGCACCCACCGGGGGCGGTGGTGCCCACTTAGGGAATCCCTGGCATAGGTTCTAAGAAAAATAGCATGAAAAGACAGTCCATTTGAGGATGTTAATGTGAGATAACATTGAATAGGCCATATGGAGTAAGATGCTTAAAGAGAAGGAAAAACTAGATGAGGATTTGGGAAATGGTGCACAAACCTGGCAGGTAAGTGTGTCAGTATAATGATTGAAGGATTTCAACTGTTGGGACATTTGTTGGAGCTCACTGTCAAAAAGAGAGCAGGCAATCAGCTCTTGGCTTCACTTAATGATAATTTCATCCTTTAGAAGGTGGAGGAAACAATTATGGGAACTCCAATTTTGAATCTGATTGCCACAACCAGTAATGGACCAATTGCTAAAACACATATGCAATAGGAATCTTGGAAGTATGTGGCTGCTCCATCCTGGTGTTCATGATAGCTAAGTAAAGGAAATCCATGCAGAGTTGGAGATGCACCGTACAATTCAGAGAAACAATACACAGGTCCTAATGTCCAATATTTTGCGAGAGAAATTGGTCCAAGAAAACAGGGAAACACTCATGAATGAAATTCTGCATTCTTTTTTTATTTTAGTATTTTAATTTTAATAACAGATTTCCACATAACGTTTTCCGAAGCTATCTGATCCATATTGTCTCCCTCCCTTTTTCCTTCCCTCTCTTGGAGCAGACAAGCACTTCAATCTGGGTTATACATGGATTATCATGCAAAACATATTTCTATATTGTTCATTTTTATAAGCAAATAATCTTAAAGAATGGAAACCTCCAAAGATATACCAAACAAGTGAAAACTCATATGTTTTCATCTGCATTCCTACTCCAACATGAAATTCCGCTTTCTGAAGCAGAAATCTTTTCCTTAAGGAGGAAAAAGTATAACCACCTGAGATCAATGTGGATGCATCACCAGCTTCCACTTTTAAAGATATTTAAAGAGGATGGAAGCGAAGGAAAAGCAACTGAGAATGAACTCAATGTGGAAATAAATGCCTATGCCAAGATGTGAGTGTTTTAGGGCAATTCTAGCTCAAAATGAGTCACTAGAGTAGCATGGCAGCCAAACTACCTTGTGCTGCCTTACATAGCAATGAAAGAAACATGGGTTCTAGAATAGAGACAACCATTTTCTAGTACTCTGCCTTGGTCAGGCCACCTCCAATGTACTGAGTTCATTTCTGAGCACCATACTTTTAGGAGAAATTATAAACAAATCTGGAGAAGCGGAAATTCAGAGGGAACCTGTTAATAGTCTACGAGTACTTGAAGGGCCATCATATGCCCCCCAAATCTAATGAAAAATATTCTATTTGTTCTGCTTGACTATGAGAGTAGAAATAGGAGCCATGGGTGGAAGGTTCAGAAAGGCAGATTTAAGTTGGATAGGAGGGAAAATGTTCTAACAGCTAAAGTTTTTCGCCAGTTGGAATGGGTGCCTTACGGTTAAGGGACTCCCCTCTGGAAGTCTTCAAGAAGCAGTTGAGTGACCACTTGTTGGACATGTTGTAAAGACGGCCTGATGAGTTCCCTTCCAACTCTGAGATTCTGCGACTTGATGAATTAAAAATAAACTAGAAAGTTTTGATTTTGTCCTGGGGGAAATGGGGATCTTATGGCAGTTTTTCAGCAGGGAATGGATGAGATGGGAAGGGTCTTTAGGTGGCTTAGCCCAGCAGGTGCTGATGGATTGGTAGGCAGAGAAGCCTGATATAGAGAGCCTGGATGTTGAGGGTAAGCATACATGTATTAGAATGGTGTAGTATTTAGGTAATTAGAATTAGATTAAAATGGTGGCCCCAGAAAGGAAGAGATAAATGGGAGAACTTTTTTTTTCAAACCCTCACCTTCCATCTTGGAGTCAATACTGTGTATTGGCTCCAAGGCAGAAGAGTGGTAAGGGTAGGCAATGGGGGTCAAGTGACTTGCCCAGAGTCACACAGCTGGGAAGTGTCTGAGGCCAGATTTGAACCCAGGACCTCCTGTCTCTAGGCCTGGCTCTCAATCCACTGAGCTACCCAGCTACCCCCTGGGAGAACTTTTTTAAGGAAGAAAGGACAGAAGGATTTTCTATTTAGGGAATGAGAGGGATAAAGGAAGTGTTTTACAGAGGATCTCCTGTTCTGGACAGATACAAGCAGTTAAGAGAATTGTACTTGGTTGTGTACTATTTCAGATTAACAGATTAAGTTGGTTCCAAATAAAGCATGCACAATAGTTGCTAACACATGAAAACTGGAATTTACCAAATAAATATTTGTAATAATAACAGCTAACATTTACATAGTGTTTTAAGGCTGGCAAAGTACTAACTCTAATTTTATTCTCACAACAACTCTGGGAGGTAGTTGCTATTAGTATACCAATTTTTATAGATGAGGAAACTGAGGCAGGCAAAGGTTAAATTACTTGCTCAGGGTCACATAGTGGTAAATGGCTAAAACCAAATTAGAACTCTGGTCTTCCTGATTCCGAGCCCAGCTATCTCGATTTGTGTACATTTCCTCCTCCTGACATCAGAAACAGTCCATCTCTGTTCTGTCAGCTGTGGCTCAGGCACGGTGGTGTATGCCTAGACACATTCATTAGAAAGAAGTCTTGTCCCTGAGAATGGATGTGTAGCTCTAAGATTCTCGCTCTTCCTCTCTTTTATTGGCAATGATATTTACCAATATACAAATGTGAATACTTACATTGATTTTGAAAAATAGATTTCTTCAAATAATTTTTTTTCTGCAGAATTTTACATCAAGGTCCCCAGCGAGAATAGTCGATATCAATACATTTCAATTAATTAATCAAGTACTCTTCAAAATACTTTCCCAGCAAACCCCACTGCTTCTTACCATCCAGATAAAACCAGTTTTTTCTCCAGCTGAAATTCAGTTATCACCTTTTGTCTCCTCCTTCACCAGAGGACAGTTTAATTCAGTTCAGCACATCGCAGGTTCCCAAATGAATGTACTCTTGTCACTTTGAAAATGTCATTGTCACTTGGAAACATCTCCGGGAGAAACACAAAAAGGGATTTTGCTGTGGCGTATAAGATGTTGTTTCAGAAACTTAAATTGAGTCACGAGGGGGAAACGTGAGGGATCAAGGAAACAAAAGAAAATACCGAGGTGAAAAGCGTGAGTAGTAGCATGCTGAAATGGAAAGAACACTGTACTTGGTATTGGATGGCTAGGGTTCAAATATTGCCTCTGCTGCATACTAGCTGTGTGCCCTCAGGCACATAAGTGGTACACTGAAAATAGAATGCTGGCCTGGGAGTCAGGAAGAATTGGTTCACATCTGACCTCAGACATTTAACTAGCTATGTGACCCTGGGCAAGTCACTTCACCCTCTTTGCTTCAGTTTCCTTGGCTGTAGAATGAACTGAAAAAGGAAATGGCAAACCATTCCAGCATCTTTGCCAGGAAAACTCCAAATGAGGTCATGAAGGATTAGACACAACTGGAAAACAACTGAAACCCTCAGGCAAGCCCACGGAATGTCCTGGAGACATTCTTCTCTTCTTTGTAAAGTGGGGATAATTATACATGCCCTACCTACCATTCAGGGTTGTTATGGAAATGAATAAGGTACCTAGAAATAATAAAGTTGTACAAAGGGAAGACAATTTCATAGAGCTGTGATCTCATTCATGTAAGGATATTCCTTTCAGTGGTACAGATCACATCCCATCCTTTCCTGCCCATCCTGTTGGACTGTTTATCCTGTGAATTTTCTGCTTCGAATCTCCCAACATGCTAGGAACTTCCTCTAGATTTCTAGATATTGTGTGGTTAAACAAAGATGGCGCATGTTGTCCATCAGTCTTCCCTCATTCTTTGCATGTGAAGGGCCCACCTCCTTTTCTAGTCATGTATATCTTTGATGAACTCCTTTCCATTACTTCCTGTGCTTAGCCTTCTCAAGTCAACCGTGTGTCTCTCCAGTACCCTTGGAGTGACCTGCAACTTTCATTCTTCCAGGCTCATGGTATTTCAGGACTCTGACCATACAACATACAAGCCGTGATTCTAGGAGAGAAACTACCCAGTTGCACTGAGGACAATACAGTGGATTTCTAACAAGTGCCTGCTATGTAGGATGTAGCTCAGGCTCTGTCCTCAAGTAGCTCATGGTTGGTCATCGAAGGGACATGCTACTAAAGCATGCTCTAACATTCCAAGACCTGAACATGCTCTCCCATAATGATATAGTGAAATGAAGAGTTGACTAGCAGAGCCTCTAGAACCTAGCTCTGGCCTCTCACTCTTCCATAGAACTACCCTTATAATTGGCCATATTTTCCATCTTCTGCATACAGGTCCATTCCACACATCTCTGTGACCAAGAGCAATGTCGTGACCCAGTATCTAATGCTCTGGTGTGCTTAGCTTCATTGGTCCTCAGATAGCAGACATGTAGAGGCTTTGAAGAATGACAGAAATTATATTAAGTTGCCATTATGATCTTTGAAAGCCCCTGCTCACCTCCACATCATGAGGAGGACTTGGAATAGGATGAATATAATCAACCACCTTATCAGAATTATAGGAAAGTTTCTGACAAGCATTGGCAAGAAGAGCAATGGGGAGTGTAGCTTTTCCAAAGTGGAAAGACTGAGGTTTGTAGAAGGCAGAAGCCTAATGGGACAAGGAAGGCGAGGAAATTTGGATCAGGTGATGAGAAAAGAGGGGCATACTAGACACACAGTGGTGAACCAGTGGCAGACATGCCAAAGATGTTCACGCAGAACCTGATTAAAATATAGTTGGAAAATAGTTAACAAAATGCATCAGTACAATAGTACAAAAGTACAATAGAACATAGACGATTCTAATAGGTGATTTTCTAAGCCAGTATGCAGCTAGCAGGGATCCTTTTGTATAGCTGAGTGACCTCCAGTTTCTTTTTGTGTCTGACATCTCTGATATAGTTGAACATACTATTCATTTTATAAGAGGAAACTGTGACCCAGACAAATGCATTGGCTTGCACAAGAGCAGATGGATAGTAAGCTCCAGATGTAGGAGCGGAACTCAGATCCTTTGTTTCTAAATCCAGTGCTCTTTCCATGAACAATAACAGACTCTCCAAACATGTAGCTTCTGGCTTCAACTATTTACTCATTTTCCCTCAAACACACTTAGTTGAGGAATTTGTGACAGAGATGACAGGATCAAAGATTTAGAGCCAAGAAAGACTTTCAAGTTCATCTAGTCCAGGAGAGGAAAAGGAGGCCTTGGCCAAGGAACTCGGTCACATAGGTTGTTAGTGCAGAGCCAGAGCTAAGGCCTCATGATGTTCATTCTAGGATTCTGTACGCTAGACTGTGTAGGACATTTTAGCAGCGGTAAAGACAAGTAGGGAATGCAGCCAATGGGCTTTGGAAAGCCAAGCTCAGTACTCCGAATGTAACCTTGTAGGCAATGGGAAACATTTGAAGGTTCTGAGTTCGAAGTTTCTAGGTCTCCCTTTGAGCCTGAGGACTCCATCGTATTCTTTTGGACACACCAATGGATGGCCATTAAAAGGGATGACGTTGATCTCTGACCTTTGGCCATCATCTGGGCAAGGAGATGATGACTGAAAACTAAGCATGTAGTTGATGATTTAACCAGAGAATTCTGGGTAAGGATAGACTTAGAGTGGAGACGGTGAGCCATATTAGAAAGAACATTGGCCTTGGCATCATAGGACATGAGTTCAAATCCCAGCCCTGCCATTTGTTAGCTGGTCAAGCCTGAGTAAATCACTCCACCTCTGTGGACTTCAGTTTCCCCATATGTAAAACAAGGTGGTTGGTCAAGATCTTCAAAGCTCCTGTCAGCTCTAAAGATAGAGAGAGTTTGCATTACTTCTAGATCATGTCTGCTAAACACTAGCCAAGTCAATGCATTTTTTTGGAGAGGTGGGGATTCATCCTATGTCTAAAGCACTGTACAAGGTGCTTGTGATGGAAGAAACGGGCCCAGAACTGTTACTTCATTGGACTGAAAAAGTCTTGATGTGGAAACTTTTTCTATCAAAGCCTACGGACAAGACACCCCTAAGTTTCGGCTTGGGAGAGTTGCCTAAGGCCCGGATGGCTTAAGTGATTTGCAGAGGTTCAAGGCAGGCCTTCAAGTGACTCTTTCTGACTTCACCACCAACCCTCGACCCATATACTGCTGCCTCTCAAGTACTTATAATATTACTTTATACACAGTCTTAAAGATTGCAGAGTGGATTCGGACAGTCAACTGGCACACTGGATTTGGAGTTAGGAAGCCCTGAGTTCAAATCCAGCCTCAGATACTTCCTATCTGTGTGATCCTGGGCAAGTCACTTGAGCTCTGTTTGCCTACGTTTCTCCATCTGTAAAGTGAGGACAATAAGAGCCCCCACTTCCCAGGGCTGTTGCAAGGATCAAACGAGATAATACTTGTAAAGCGATGAACACAGCGCTTGGCAAACAGTAAGTGCTACATAAACGCTAGCTATGATTTGAACGTAAAGCATTCCCAAAGTTTTAATGCCTTTTAAAAGTGCTGTAACTTCAGAAGTATAAATGCTACACACTTACCAGAAACATAATCTGAAAGTTTAACCAGAGAAAGTTTTGATGTTTCTTACTAACATTCACCACCACCACCATTTCATGTCTTATTACTCTAGTCGGCAGTCATATTCTGCAAAGAATTTCACCAGCTGCTGCTTACTGACTGAAGGGTTTGCATTTGTAATCCTAGCCTTACGGTTATCCAAAGAATGAGATTTTCTTTAAAAAACAAACAACCCTCACCTTCCTTCTTAGAATCCATACTGTGTATCGGTTCCAAGGCAGAAGAGTGTTAAGGGCTAGGCGATGGGGGTTAGGTGACTTGCCCAGGGTCACACAGCTGGGAAGTGTCTGAGGCCAGATTGGAACACAGGACCTCCTGCTACTAGGCCTGGCTCTCAATCTACTGATCCACCCAGCTGCCCCCCACATAGAAGATTCTTTTTTTTAAACCCTCACCTTCCATCTTAGAATCAATACTGTGTATTGGCTCCAAGGCAGAAGAGTGGTAAGGGCTACGCAATGGGGGTTAAGTGACTTGCCCAGGGTCATACAGCTGGGAAGTGTCTGAGGCCAGATTTGAACCCAGGACCTCCCATCTCTAGGCCTGGCTCTCAATCCACTGAGTCACCCAGCTGCCCCTCAAAGAATGAGATTTTGATGCATATACACTTGGCTCAACATGGTCCAACAAGAAAATGTCTAATGGAAACAGGTCAGTTGACCTAGCAGGAAGACTGCGCCTCTCCTGATCATCCAGAAATACTTCCACAGACAATGCATAATGACAGTGTCCTGTCTTGTTCAAATAAAAAATTGTAATTTAATAATCACAATTCACAAAACTAGATGAGTAGGAAAAATTTAAATAACTGCATTTTCATGTACTTTTTTTTTAGTCTGTGGCATGTTGTCTCCCTTCTGTTACTAAGCACAATGTCTGGCACATCTAGAAACTTCATGAATGTTTGTTGATTGATTATCATCCTGATAACCCTGCAAGCCCTGGAGGGTGGAACTTAGCCCTGTTTTCAATGAGATTTTACTTTTGCCTGAGGAAACTGAAGCTCACAAAAGGGAAATGAGCTGGAGACTCTCCGTGACTCTCTGCTGCTTAGAACTGAATTCACCATCCAGGTCTAGACTGTATTCAAACCACTGAGCAAATGCAGGGATGAGTCAATGCGGACCGACAGCTGGTTGTGACTGTGCCATGAAGACAGAGCCAGTCTGGAATAGAATCATGATGATTAGCAATAGATAAATAGAGAGACCTTCATTATTGACACGCAGGAAAGGTCTAATTTTCTCTAAAGGAAAAATTCCTTTTGAAAATAGGACATCTCAGAATTAGAGTTTAAGAAGAATATTTTTGACTCTTTTTTTGTTTTATTAACCCTTACTGGATATCGATTCTAAGGCAGAAGAGTGGTAAGGGTAGGCAATGGGGGTAAAATGACTTGCCCAGGGCCACACAGCTGGGAAGTATCTGAGGCCAGATTTGAACCCAGGACCTCCCGTCTCTAAGCCTGGCTCTCAATCCACTGAGCCACCCAGCTGTCCCAAGAAGAATATTTTTGAATGGTAAAAATAAAAGTATCTACAATCATCTGAATACCAAGAGCAAAAAGCCAATAACCCCCTTATTCAAGAAAAATTAAGTTCAGTTGGTCATAGAGTCAAAGATGCAATGTTGAAAGATGTATAGATTAAATCTTGCCTTTTTTCGTACACGAGGATCCTGAAACCCAGAAAAATTAAGTGACTCATCCATGGTAGTGTAGAAAGAAATGGCAGAAGCGAGGTCCTTCGACTCTGAAGCTGGATGAGAAGTTAACTGTATCGCCTCTTCATTCACCATGAAGCAGTCATTGAGCCATTCTCCTGATCAGGGATTCTCTATCGTGTGAGGGAGAGGAGAGAAGACACTCCATTCCCCAAGCATCTCCTGCCTTTGGGATCACCATTCTGGGAACAGCCAAAGAATTCTATTACAGTGATAACCCAAATTGCCTGATCTGCTTGTTCGCATGTATGTCGGATGTGTATGTGTATGTGTACGTATCTGGGTGTGTGCGCGTGCTATTTAAAAAGTTATTATAATTACAACTTTAAAAACATTTCTTTGTATCCAAGGCAGGCTTTGGTTGCTTCTTGCATCAACAGTTTTAATTAAATCCTGTTGGTTTCAGGGGTAATTTAAGCTGGTATCTTTATACTTTAATTTACAAATACAAATGCACAGGAAAGGTAAAGAGAGGGAAGGTGTGGAGAGAAAAAGACTTGGTGTTTTGTGTAAAAATGTCAGAGGCAATTTACTATCCTGTTCTTTCTTGGCAGGAGAAAAAAATCAGTTGAGGCCTACAGCCAAAATTGCATCATTAATCAGAATTTTTTTGCATTATTTATCATTCCCAGGTGTGTTTCTTGCACTTGTGTATGAATGTATGGAGGGGGTGTTGGGAGGGAAGAATAGTGCATCTGTCACCTAGTGTGGCAAGTTAGACTGTGGGAAACCGGTATTCAAAAGCCACCTGTGGAGCCCTGGTTCCACTGAATTCGTTAGAAACCTTGAAACGTTGATTGTAGCTTTGTGGAGAATCTAGCTTGAAGGTTTTGAGGGCTCTTTCTAAAGGACTGATGTGACACTGCTAACACACACAGAGTTGGTGAGAAAGACAGGAGAAGGATCCAGGCAGAGATGCCTTTCTTCCTCCTGCCTCACTGGAGACAGGCAAACAAGGCGAGATGATCACCTGCTGGGGACCCGACAGGAAGAGATTCTTGTTCAGATGCGAGATGGCCTGGTTGGCCTCTGAGGTCCCTTCCTATTCTCAAGGTCAAGGATTTTACATCATTCATGATCCAGCCTGGTCCCGGGGCCTTTGGTTGGTAGCCTCCTCCATTGCTGCTTGCTGCTTTGACTGAAGCACTAAAGCAGTGGTTCCCAAACTTTTTTGGCCTACCGCTCCCTTTCCAGAAAAAATATTACTTAGTGCCCCCTGGAAATTATGAAACTATTTATTGAACTCAGAATAGAATGTAATACAAAAAAAAGTGTGGCCATCACCGCCCACCTGGATCACTGTAGCCCCCACCAGGGGGTGGTGGCGCCCACTTTGGGAATCACTGAGTTAGTGAGATGAACCTCTTTGAAGCTAGGGATCTGTGGTGATTCAGGATGGTATTTATGGAAGTGATAATACTATTTAAATTACTTCATGGGTTAATAAATACAGTGGTACCTTGGCATCACTGAGATTGGAAGATAACTGAAGATGAGTCCTTAATACATTGGCTCCTAGCACATCCCCCACATAAGACTTCTGGGAAAGCAGGGATAAGGAATCACACAGGACAGTAGAGTGCCTCAAGGCTCCATGGAGATTGATAGCCATCAGAGACCCTAAGCTTCAGGGTTCCATCCTCAGCAGAGACCTGCTACAAAGACCCTCCTATCCATCACAGATCCTGATGCCAGAGCCAGAAGCACTCGTGGGCTTATGCCAAAGGGGACCCATGTCAATCTAAGATCTTAATCAAGTCCATCCCAAATCTCAGAGATGATATTATACTTCTGATTACTGAGTGTTTGTGCCATGTGTAAGTTATCTCCTGGGGATGTACCATCCCCTTCCATGTAAGTATGATCAGCATCCCTACTTCTCTTATCATCAGATGTTCGATTTACATTTGGGAGGGCCTTTGAAAATCATCTAGTCCAAATTGTCATTTTGTCAACGAGGTAGCCAAGGTTCAGGGGAATTCAATGATTTGCCTGAGGTCACACAGGTAGTAACTGGCAGGGCTGAGATTTGATCCCACATACTCCTTACCTCAGATCCAATGTTCTTTTCTCTCTATGATGCTACTTCTTCCTTTAACTGCTCCCCAAGGAACTGGCTCCCTGGATCCTTGCCAAGGCCAACCTTTCTGTT
Source organism: Gracilinanus agilis (assembly GCF_016433145.1). NCBI lineage: Eukaryota > Metazoa > Chordata > Mammalia > Didelphimorphia > Didelphidae > Gracilinanus > Gracilinanus agilis. The sequence continues at coordinate 28,385,771 of NC_058136.1, read as the reverse complement.
TGGACCTTTGACCACCTTCTTTTCTGCCTTCTTTGGAAATTTGCCCTTGATGATTCACTGTTTCTCATTGTTGGTTTCTTCTTATCCCTCAGATCCTTCTCATTCACTTGTCAACATACCCAGGTCATCTTCCATCTTTAAGAACAACTTCACTAAACTCTGTTTTTTCCTCTTAGGCTATCATCCTAATATGTCTTTTCCCTTGCATTTTTGAATTCCCAGAAAGAGAAGTATATACCCATTGCCTTGATTTCCTCATCTCTTTTTCCACCTTTTGCAATCTGACCCAGGGCCTTTTAACTACCAACTCCAATGAATTTTTCCCAGTTTTCATTCTACTTGACTTCTTTGCAGCTTTTGACCCTGTTGACCACCTACTTCCATGTAACTTCTCTTCCCTTGGCTTATATGGTATTTCTCCACCATTATTTTTCTCCTGTCTGTCATTCCTCTTAGTTGAGTCCATCTCTCACCCATTAACCAGTCCCCCAAGGGGAACCCTTAGACCACTTTTTATATACTCTTAGTGATTTTATCTGTAAAATGTATTTTTTTGCCTTATTGCCTCTTAATACATGACTCTCAAATCTTTTTATCCATCCCTAATTTCTCTCCTTAATATCAAGTGTGTACCACCCTGGGAAAGTCACTCAACCTCTGTTTGAGTCGGTTTCCTTATCTACCTTCCAGAGTTGTTGTGAGAATTAAATGAAATACTGTTTGCAAAGTGCTTTGCAAACTTTAAAGTGTTATGAAAAGTAGTAGTAGTAGTAGTAGTAGTAGTAGTAGTAGTAGTAGTAGTAGTAGTAGTAGTAGTAGTAGTAGTAGTAGTAATACTATTATTATTATTACATCAATTTTTCAGTGGATCTGTCATCTCACTGCTTTGGGCGCATATGGGTACATTGCTTTATCTCCAAGGGTGCAAATTGCACCTTAAACACTCCTCATAATGGGCTCTTGTCTGTGTCCTTCAAATATGCTCCAAGGGATGAGCCCAATGTGGGAGAAATGCCTTGTGACTACTGTTCTCTATGTCATTTGAGTAAATGCCTTTTCTAAAAAGCCAGTTGAGTCTATTAGCTGATTGTCAAGGGGAATCAAGCACCTAGTTGGCACAGAGGATAGAGCACTGGGCTTGGAACCATCAAGATTCATCATCATGAATTAAAATCTGATCAAAAATACTTATTAGCTGTATGACCCTGGGCAAGTCACATACTCCTCTTTACCTCAGTTTCCCTATCTATAGATTTCACTGGAGAAGGATATGGCAAACCTCTCCAGTATCTTTGCCAAGAAAACCCCAAAGATGGTCATGGAAAATCAGTCAAGACTGAAAACAAATGAAAAACAAAAATAACAAGGGGAATTACATTTACCAGGGCTTATGAATTCCAGTAACAAGAGAATATGGGTTACCTTAGGACTTGACATGCCAGCATGAATTGGGGGAGTGATCCTAGGAGATTGATACAGATATTATCTCATTTAATTCTGAAAACTATTTTTTGAGGCAGATGCTATTATTTCCCCTGTGTTACAAATGAAGAAATAAAGCCAAGAGGTTAAGTGACTTGCCCATGGTCACACAGTTACTGAGTGTCTGAAGCAGGATTTGAACCTGGATCTTCCTGACTCCAAGTCCACTCACTAATCATGCTATCTTCCTAGAAGTGGGAAGTAACTTAGAACAGAAAAACAGAAAACATTACAACATGGGCGGATATGGGACTATAGAACACAGAATAGCAGATGTCCAGAGGACATAAGAATATATAGTACATAGAATGCTAGACCTTCGACAGATCTTGGACAGTAAAGCATTGGATATTAGAAATGGAAAGGATCTTGGAATATATAAAATAGTTTGAACTGGGAAGGCTTATAGGATATTAATTAAAACTCAAATGCAATTTCTGGTAGGGAACATCAAATGTTAGAACTCAAGCAGACTTTAGACCAGGGGTCGGCAACCTTTTTGGCCGTGAGAGCCATAAACACCATATTTTTTAAAATGTAATTTCATGAGAGCCGTACAGTGCTCACAGTGCTGCTCCTGTAACAGCGCCTGAAAAAAATGGACTTTATGGCTCCTGCAGAAAGAGCCCTATCTGGCCCTCAAAAGAGCCAGATATGGCTCGAGAGCCATATGTTGCCGACCCCTGCTTTAGACTATAGGGCATAAAAGGTTAAATAAAGTTTGGCAAGATCTTAGAAATACAAAATTTGAGAACTCAAACAGATATTATAACATAAACAATGGACATTGAGAGCCATCAGCTACAGAGTGTCAGTGCTCAGAAAGTCCTTTGAATGTAGGAACTAGAACCTCCAAACTGGATGAATCTTTAGAACATCTGCATATGGAATGTCATTAATGGCTGTAATCTCAAATTTGGAAGTCTTTATTATTTCGATACCATTTTCCATCCTTTTCTTTCCATCACATCTTCCTTCCTACTTCTTGCTTTGGAAAGAGTAATCAAAGCAACACAATCATTCTTAGAAAAGATACATCATTCTGGCAGTTCTCCTGTAATTCCATTAATTAACCTTTTCACTTCTCTGAACAAAACACCCACACCTGCCCACCAGGATTCTATTTGTAATGTTTTACTCTATTAAAAATGCAAATTCCTTGAGGGCAGGGACTGCTTTGCTTTTTACATTTGTATCCCCAGCATTTAGCACAGTAATTAATACTTAATAAATTAGTGCAGCTAAAATCACATTAAATACCACATCTCTCTGCTGACCCATATTGAGCTTGAAGTCCACCATAGCTCTCTTATCTTTTTTTCCCTTTGGAACAATTGCTATCTAACCAGGTCTCCCTCTTCTTATTCTTTTAAAGCTGATTTATTTATTCCCATTTTTTAAATTCATGTTTCATTTATTCCTATTACATTCATTCCTGGACTCCAGCAGCCTGTCAAGATCTTTCTGAATTGGGACTGCATAGATTTCAGGAAGAGAGAAACAATAGGTCCATCAAACTCTTCCTTCATCAGAACCCATCTGGTATGCCTCATTCAGTTCTGGGTGCCACAGCCTAAGAAGGACATTGTTAAGCTGGAGAATAATCATAGGGGGCAACCAGAATGATGAAGAGCCTTGAATCTATGTCTTATGAGGATTGGTTGAATGAAATGGGGATTTTTTAGCCCGGAAAAGAGAAGACAAGAGCCTGAAAAGATTATAGCTTTCTTTAAGTATTTGAGGGCTGTCACATGGAAAAAAGATTAGACTTATTCTGTTTAGCCCCCAAAGGCAGACACAATGGGCAGAAGTAGCAAAGACACAATTTTGATGTCAGGAAAAACATCCTAACACTCAGAGGCATCTTAAAGTGGAAAGGATTGCTTTGAAAGTTTTACATCTTTGTTGGAGGTCTCTAAGCAGGGTCTGGATGACTGTTTAGTCATGTTTTAATGGGGATTTCCTTAAGTGTAAGGGTTTGACTTAGATGGCCAGAGAAGGTCTTTTCAACCTTCTGCCTCCTTGAAGAGAGGTGGCGGGTTGACCATAGATAGAGTTTAGTGTAGAGGGTGATCTAGTTCACCTTTCAATGACTATATTGCCCTCTTGTTGTAGAACTTCAGGGCAGTTTTGTTGGATAATTTCTTGTAGTATGGACTCCAAATTTCTATTAATTTCTGCTTTTTCAGGAAGATCAGTGATTCTCAAATTGCCTCTTCTAGACCTGTTTTCTTGATCTGTCAATTTCTCAGTGAGATATTTCATGTTTCCTTCTATTTTATCAGTCTTTTGACTTTGCTTTATTTGTTCTTGCTGTCTTCTTCTTCTTGGCTTCTACTTTGCCCAATTCTGGTCTTTAGAGACTGGTTTTCTGTTATAATCTTATGATTTCCCTTTTTGGTTTGGTCTGTCCTGTTTTCCAGCTGTTTAATTTTGGTCTCCAATTTGCTTACCATTTCGTTTGATTGACCACAGTAGGGAGAGAAGCTACAACTAGCGTGTTCTGTTGTCTTGCTTGTGGATTGGAGGAAAGGGAGTAGTCATTTGGAACTCTCAGTGATTTTTTTAGAGCATCACTACATTTTTTTCTCTTTGAATTCAAGTTCTGGTATTTCTTTATATGAAGTATTAAACTGAGCCAAAGAAAGGGAAAGTGAGTTGGTGGTGGTAGAGCCAAGACCATAATCCAGGTTTCCTGGCTCTGAGTCCATATTTAAAAAAAAAAAAGCTCCCCATTTTAAAACCCAGAATTGCAGGTATTAGATGTTAATTCTCATAATACAATAAAATAAGAGTTCTACCATACCAGTGAAATCAAACTATTGTCCTTTCCTTATTGTTCTGCTCTATCTTCTGGTTTTATGTATGGAGTAAAAGTCAGTATTAGAATTCATTGGATGAGAGATCCCAGAACATAAGAGGGAAAGCAACAAGAACAGAGCTGTTGCCCCTTTTTCAATTCTACAGAAAAATAAGAGGATTACAACTTTGATGAGTTTCAGTAAACCAGGGACTGATTTTGTTTCATCTCTTGAGAAAACAAATGATGAGTTTTCCTACTTTTAGCTTTGATAAATGACATTTGTTGAGTCATGAAAGTGTTTAGCTGTGGCATATAAGTTGGCTCTATTCACAAAACTCAGATGTGGCCAAGCAGCAAGAGATGAGCACCCAGCAGTGATGGGAGGCTTCTGGTCCACTGTACTAAGCCATAGGAGTTGAGCTCCTCAGGATCAAGTCAATAGGTTGAGTGTAGAGGTAAGGGGGAGAGTGTCACAAACACAAGTCAGAGTACACATATCAGGAGTCTTAGGATAATAGGAATTAGATTTAAAAGAGCCTTTAGAGATCACTGAGTCCAGACAATAGATTGGAAATTCTGCCAGGTCTTTTTATCCCCAGAGCTTAATAAGGCACCTACTAGAGTACGTGCTTAATCAGAGCTTGTTAAGTTAAATTGCTCCCCCCTCACTTAACAGAGGAGGAAACAGAAGCCTAGAGAAGGGAAGATTACACAGAGAAGTAGAAAAACCAGCACTAGGAATCAGATAGATCTTACCAAGTCATCTCCAGGAGGAAGTGATTGAGTAGATGAATGGCCAGAAGCCATCTACTCCAGCTCACTTTCTTTTCACTTGAAGAAACTGAGGCCTAGGAAAGTGAAGTGGTTTGGCCAAAGTTATACAATTAACAAGCATCAGAATCTTAATCTGAACCCAGATCCTTGTGCTACACTCAAGTCCATTGACTCCTCTCCAGAAGGCTGGCAGGCTGGCTATATGCTTTGAGCTGAGTTTAACCAATAGTGGATTTCCAAAAAGCCAAGGCAGCTGCCAAAGACATAAATGATTATCAGGATTGGCCAATTACTATTTGGTGTCCTAGAAAGGGTGTCAGAGTCAGACGATCTGAGTTTCTATCCTGGTTCTGCCACTTATTTTGTGAAATGGGTGAAGTTACTTTTGATTGCTTGGCCTCAGTTTCCTCATCTTTAAAATGAGACTGAGGGGCAGCGGGGTGGCTCAGTGGATTGAGAGCCAGGCCTAGAGATGGGAGGTCCTAGTTCAAATGTGACCTCAGACACTTCCTAGCTATGTGACCCTGGGCAAGTCACTTGACCCCCATTGTCTACCCTTACCACTCTTCTGCCTTGGAGTCAATATGACTCCACGACCGAAGGTAAGGGTTTAAAAAAATTAAAATGTGACTGAATTAGATGATTTTTGAGGCCACTTGCAACAAGTCAGTAAACATGTGTAAGTACTTACTATGAGTCCTTATGATCATATTGCCCAAATAACTTCGATGTGAACCAAACCTAGCCGTTTTACTTCCCTATATTGTGAATTTCTTCCTGTGCTCCAGCTAGGGGGCCACCTAGGCCTTTCTCTTCTTTTTATTGTTTATGTTTATGTTTATTTTATTTTTTTAAACCCTTACCTTCCATCTTAGAATCAATACTGTGTATTGGCTCCAAGGCAGAAGAGTGGTAAGGGCTAGGCAATGGGGGTGAAGTGACTTGCCCAGGGTCACACAGCTAGGAAGTGTCTGAGACCAGATTGAAACCGAGGACCTCCCATCTCTAGGCCTGGCCCTCAATCCTCTGAGCCACCCAGCTGCCCCTCTTCTTTTTTAAAAAGACATACACTGTACAAGAAATTTTCTTCTCTGGAGAGGCTAGACTCTCAGGTTTACTTGTGAGGCAGCCCCTAAAACTGACACTGCCCAAGAAACCTCTCTTCTTTGGCTAGAAGGGAATCACCTTCTTTTCTAACTAGGAGGCGGAGGTTCATGGAGGGCTACAACGTCCACAAAATCCCCTTTCACCATATAGGCAAACACGCATCTACTTCCACCACATAACTTTTCTAGGGCTCAGTTTCCCTCTCTGTAGAATGAGGGAATTGGCCTCTGAATGGGCCCTGAAGCAGTGGGCTAATTATGCATATGCTTCAAACTTTGGAAGGCTAGAGGGAAAAAGTCTTCATCACACGGAAAGCTCTCTACCCTTTCATCAGCAGCACTGAACCCCAATTATTAATTCTGTAGACATGTATAATTTCCTCAGGGAACCTTCAGTTCACAAAGTAGCTGAGTTGGTAGCAGTCAAGTAACCTTGAACTTTCCAGGCCTTGTGAAGGTCTGATTCCCCACTTTAGAAAAACTCTTGGGGCTGCCTTATTAGTGCTCCTCAGGAAGCAAGATTAACACACTGAACATGAGTTGACTTGTTCTTTGTTTGAATTTCTGAAAGTATGGAAAAAAAGATCAAGAAGAGCCGAGCCCATGGTACGGCTTTGCTTTATTGGAAGGAGGGGCAGAAGGAGTGCCCGTAGTATTTTCATTATTGTAAAAACCTTGTAGCAAGCACACAGCAATAGGTTCAGACAGCTTGAAGCAGTCTTCACTCCAAAGGGGAAGATTTCTTCGAAATTTAAGTCTTTCTTTCTTTCTTTCTTTCTTTCTTTCTTTCTTTCTTTCTTTCTTTTTTTAACCCTTAACTTCTGTGTATTGGCTCTTTGGTGGAAGAGGGGTAAGGGTGGGCAATGGGGGTCAATGACTAGCCCAGGGTCACACAGCTTGGAAGTGTCTAAGGCCGGATTTGAACCTAGGACCTCCTGTCTCTAGGCCTGACTCTCAATCTACTGAGCTACCCAGCTGCCCCTTAAGTGTCTTTCTCATGCAGGTATTGAAGAGGACAAGAACATCACTTTGGCAGATCCATGGTCAAAGAGTCTAAGATAAGAGCAATGAGACAGGACTTAGCTTGAAGAGGAGATGACATGAGAAAGGAGAGTACCTGCCCATAGCTGTGGGCTTCAAACCCCAAATTTTGGCATAAGGCAGTGGTTCCCAAACTTTTTTGGCCTCCCGCCCCCTTTCCAGAAAAATATTACTTAGCCCCCTGGAAATTATTTTTTTTCATTTTAATAGCAACTAATAGGAAAGATAAATGCACCTGTGGATATCACCGCCTCCCTGGATCACTGCAGCACCCACCAGGGGGCGGTGGTGCCCACTTTGGGAATCACTGGCATAAGGAAATGGATTCTAGTAGAACCAAGACACTTGCAGTTCAGCCCACTCTCAGCCCATTAGCTTGAGACCTGAGGACAGGAGGAGGACTTGGCTGGAGAAAATTATAGCTCACATCTCTGTAGCTACCTCAAGGTTTGCATCCTGTGAGGTAGCTAGTATAAGTATTATTACTCCAATTGTCATGTCATGCTAAGAAGCCACATGATTAGAACACAGAAAATGTCTGGACTTGAAGGTCCATATTCTAACTTCTTTAGGCCATGGTGCCTCTCTACAGAATCACGAAGATGAAGAAAGAAGCAAATTGAGCTCATTGCATATGCAGAAAAGACTAGAACTAACTGAAAATACATATAACAATACAAAAGACGTGTGTGTTGTTTTTAGGGAATGGAAAAGGAAAAGAACCCAGGTCTTCTCTTGGCAAGCAATATGGGCTTTGGAGACATCAGTGGAGAGGGGAAATGGTAGCACTTGGAACCCAGGAGAATGGCATAACAGATCTGGTAGCTTCAGGCCTTTGAAACATACAGGATTATTTTTTGCTGAGAACCCATTTGATTGATTCATGCATATTTTTTGCAAAAGTAATTACAAAGAAGTCTAAAGCCAGAGTAAAAACCTTTTTTTTAATTTTAAACCCTTTAACTTCTGTGTATTGACTTATAGGTGGAAGATTGGTAAGGGTAGGCAATGGGGGTCAAGTGACTTGCCCAGGGTCACACAGCTGGGAAGTGGCTGAGGCCGGGTTTGAACCCAGGACCTCCTGTCTCTAGGCCTGGCTCTCAATCCACTGAGCTACCCAGCTGCCCCCTTAAAATAATAACCTTTTTTTTTGGCAAGTTTGACTATGTATTGCAGATGTACTTCCTTATCTTCCTTTTATTGATAACTTTATTTAAAAAAATTTTGTATTGATAACTTAAAAAAACCCTCACCTTTCATCATGGAATCGATACTGTGTATTGATTCCAAGGCAGAAGAGTAAGGGTTAGGCAAAGGGATTAAGTGACTTGCCCAGGGTCACACAGCTAGGAAGGGTCTGAGGCTAGATTTGAACCTAAGACCTCCCATCCTAGAGATTTCCTGTCTCTCTATCTACTGAGCAACCTAGTTGCCTGCAATAACTTGTTTTTTATATCCCTTTATTTTCTCAAAATAGCCATTTCCTCCTCCTCAATCTGGGAAACCATCCCTTCTAGCAAAGATTTTAAAAGAAATAGAGAAAAAGCCATTCGACCAAGCTAAACAGTATATCAACAATGTCTGACAGTGTGCAAGATTCTTCTTAGGGTTCAGTTTTGTTTTGTTTTGGCTTTTTTTGGTTCTTTCCATTTATGTTGTCATAGTTTTGCATTTTTTCCCAGCTCATATTACCTAAGTCTGTCAGTAAAAGTAAGTCTTTCCATGATGCTCTGAATTCTTTTTTATTCATGTACTGTAATTAGCCATTGCTTGTTGGCAGGTCTTTGGTACTACAAAACCAGCTATTATTAGAAATAGTTTGGGGCACTTGAGAGTTTTCTGTCTGATTCTTTTAGAGCACTTACCTAGTAATGGACACAGACATCAGAGCCGGGATTTGACTAATAGTGAAAGACATTTGAAAAAAGTGACTAAAAATTCACTTCATTTGTATAATTTCAAATTGCTCTTCAGGATGGTGGAACTAATTCATGCCTCTAAATGCAGTATACGAATGCACCTTCCTTTCTGTAACCTCTGCTGCATAATCTATTCTTATTTTAAAAAATAATTTATTAATATCTTTTGTTTTTACATCCAAAAACTTCACCAGTGACCACCCCACCATTCCCAGAGATCCATCCCATATAGCAAGGAATGTTTTTTTAAAGAAAAAGATGGATAAGAGAAAAAAAAAGTAGTAAAACCAATCGATATGTCTGAAAAGTCTGAAAATCTATTCGGTGTTCATATCCATGCACCTCCCACCTCTGCAAAGAAGTGATGTTGTGGTATATCCTCGTCTATTTTCTTTGTGACCATGCTTGTTCTTTGGAAGATTGCGGTATTCGCTTTTGGTTATTTTAGAGTTGTTCTTTTCATTTACATTGCTGTGTTGATTGTGCATCTTATTTTTCTGGCTGTGCTTCCTTTACTTTCCATCAGTTCATGTATCTTCTCCATGCTTCTCTGTATTCATCATATTCTCCATTTCTTAGAGCACAGTAGTATTGGATTGGGTTTCCAAACTATGGTTTGTTTAGCCATTCCCCCACCGATGGTTATTTTGTTTCATTTTTCTGTTAAGTGGACAACAACAAAAACTGTTGTTACAAATATTTGGGTATATATATATATACATATATATATATATATATATANCACCTCCCACCTCTGCAAAGAAGTGATGTTGTGGTATATCCTCGTCTATTTTCTTTGTGACCATGCTTGTTCTTTGGAAGATTGCGGTATTCGCTTTTGGTTATTTTAGAGTTGTTCTTTTCATTTACATTGCTGTGTTGATTGTGCATCTTATTTTTCTGGCTGTGCTTCCTTTACTTTCCATCAGTTCATGTATCTTCTCCATGCTTCTCTGTATTCATCATATTCTCCATTTCTTAGAGCACAGTAGTATTGGATTGGGTTTCCAAACTATGGTTTGTTTAGCCATTCCCCCACCGATGGTTATTTTGTTTCATTTTTCTGTTAAGTGGACAACAACAAAAACTGTTGTTACAAATATTTGGGTATATATATATATATATATATATATATATATATATATATATATATATATTAGAAATTTCTTCTTAACATTGGACTTCTTGGGGTATATATATCTGGTAGTGGAATCTCGGAATCAAAGGATATGGATAAATTTTAGTCTCTTTGCTTAATCTCGAGTTGCTTTTCATAATTATTATACAGATTAGCAGTTCTGTGAACAATGCACTAATGTACGTTATCTTCTCGCAGCTCCTCCATCTTTGACCATTTCCATTCTTTCTCATCTTTGCTAATTTACTAGTTGTGAAGTGAAATTGTAGCATTATTTTGACATGCATTTCTCTCATTTTTTGTGACTTGGAGCATTCTTACATATGATGATAAATAGTTGGAAGTTCTTTTAGGAACTGATTATATCCTAAGATTATTTAATTTTTTGAGGAATGGCTACTATGTGTATAAATGTATGTGTATACACAGACATATATATGTGAGCACATATCTGTATATATGGGTATATTATCTGTATATCTTAGATACCAAACCCTTATCAGGAAAATTTGATATAAAGATTCCCCCCGCCATTCAATAGCTTCCTTTCTTATCCTAAATACATTAATTTCTTTTGTATAGAAGCTTTTCAATTTCATGTAATCAAATGATTTACTTTTTCTGTTGTAATTGCTTCTATTCTTTTTTTTGTTGTTGTTGTTAAGACTATCTCCAGGGAGCAATAAGATGACTCATTGGACAGAAAGCCAGGCCTGAAGACTGAAGGTCCTGGTTTCAAATCTGGCCTCAAATATTTCCTAGCTATATGACCCTGGGAAAGTCACTTAACCCCCATTGCCTGGCCCTTACTCTTCTCCTTTAGAACCAATACATTGTATTAATTCTAAGGCAGAAGGTGAGGGATTTCTTTTTAAAAGAATTTCTCTCCAGCCCTTAGTTATGAAAAGTATTTGATCTCCCTTATGATTAGAAGACTGGAAGGCATTGCAATTAAATCCTCTCAAAGCTTTCATTTATAGAAGACTAAAAATGTTTTCAGCCATCTCTTTATTTCCTCTCAGCTTCTCTACTTGGTTTTTACTCTGTGTCCTTATGCCAGATACCCTCTGGTGGTGCCCTTTCTTTTTTTTCTTCCTTTTGTGTACTGTCTTTCCCCGTTAGATTGTAACATCCTTGAGGGCAAGGACTATCTTTTTTCTTATTTTGTATCTACATTGTTTAACACAGTGACTAACACATAGTCAGTGCTTATTAAGTATTTGTTAACAATAACTATTGACTAAGGATATGTGATTTACTCTTCTAATTTTTTATGCTATGAATTTAAGATTATTTTACCATTTCGGGTAGAATATAGTGCAAGGTATTGATCTAAGCCTAATTTCTATCAGACTGCTTTCCAGTTTTTTTTTTCAATAGCTGTTATCAAATAAGGAGTTCTTTCTGAAGTAATTTTCCAGTTTATTGAATAGTGGCTATTGAGTTGCTTTGTTTCCTATTCTCCTTTGTCTGCTTGGATCCATTTTTCTACTTTACTTTTTAACCATTTAACCAAATTGTTTTCATGGCTACTATGTTATAATATAGTCTGAAGACTGGTAGTGTTATTTTTCTTTTATTTCTATTTTTTTTATTATTTCCTTTGATATTCTAGATCTTTTTTCTGGATGAATTTTGTTATTTTATCTGATGCTATAGCATTAAAATTATAAATCTACTTTGGTAGTATTTTCATTTATATTATATTATCTTTGTCTATCATTCCGATTTTTATCATTTTTATTAATTTTCTGGGTATAAGATGAAGCATTAGTTCATTGCTTGGCATTTCACTGATTTGGAGCAAATTGTCATGAGTTTCTTAATAGCTTGAAATTTTTCTTTTGAGATCTTTTGTTCACAGTCTATAATCATTTCTCTGTTGCTGATTGGCTCTTGGTCTTTTACATTTGCATTTGTTTCCTATATATCTTGTAAGTCAGCATCTTATCTGAGATATTTGGTGTAAAATTTTTTCCCAATTGATACTTTCCCTCTGTATGCTAGCTATATTGATTTTGTTCAGTTTAAACCCTTTTCAATTTATTGTAATCAGAATGTTTTTGTTGTTGTTGTTCAATCATTGAAGTCATATATATATATGTATACAATTCATTCCTTCTCTAAGGAATATATTTAAATTATATTTTTATGTCTCGAGTGTATCTTAGGGTTGATTCCTATATGTATTATATATTTTTATAGTAATTTTGAATGAGATTTCCTTTTCTGTTATTTCATTTTATAGAGAGATCAATGATTTTTTGTGGATTTATTTTGTTGCTACTTTCCTAAACTTATTCATTGTCACAATAAGTTTTTTTTGGATGATTCATTGGTGTTTTCTGAGTAGGTCATCCCAGTATCAACAAATAAGAATAGTTTTGTCTCCCCTTTGTCAATGTTTGAACTTTTAATTTCTTACATAGGGAGATGGAATAGTTTTGTTTTATTTCTATTTTTATGGGGAACATTTCTAATGTGCATTGATTACAAATACAGGTATTCTTTCATATCACAAGAGTTAGGCCCTGGTGCCCCAACAATCTGAATCTGGCAAAACTGCATAAAATTTTTTGGCCCTACCTTCAGAAACAGAGAAGACTTTCATTTTTTATTTTTCTTTTGGGGGGTGTTTACTGTGTAATTTATGGTATTAGAAGATAAAATATATTTATATTATACAATACTTGCATATATTTTATGCATTTCTGAATTTCTAAACTTTTTCTGTGTGGTTTGCTAGCCTTTGTATCTTGTCTGTGGCTTCTATAAAACTCTTCCAAAATTCCCATTTAATTTCTTATGCTGGCCCACTATATAGCAAAACCATGATGGGGAAAGTCACCATGTGGAAGAGATATCTGTAGTTTTAGATATTAGCTTTAGATTTATAACGTTTAATTATAGTAAAACAGTGCTTCTATACCAATTGCAAATAGAGTTTTTAGTGTAAATAGGTATTGTACATTGTTAAAACCTCTTTTCTGCATTACAAATACAATTAAAGAGGTTGGCAATGATTTTATTTTTATTTAATTATGTAAATTATTTGATTTGATTTATCTTCCTGCATCCTTTCATCTTGGGTATAAATCCAACTTGGCCATAGTGAATAATTTTTGGTTATATTCCTATAATATTTTTAGGACTTGATTTAAAAATTTTGCATCAGTAATTTTTAAAAAAAAATTGGCCTATAGTTCTCTTTCTTTGCCTTATCCTTCCCTGGTTTAAACGTTAAATATTTGTCCATCAATCAGTTAATCAGTAAACATTTACTAATCATATACTACATACAAGGTCTTGTGCTAAATTTAGAGGCTATAAAGGCAAAAGTGAAACTATTAAGGAGCTTACATTTTGATGTAAACATAAGCATTTATTTGATAAATAAAAGGTAATTTTGAAAGGGAGAGCACTAGCACCTACGGGGGTGATGGCAAACCTATGACACGTGTATCAGCACTGACACACATAGTCATTTTCAATGACACGCACCCACATGCGGTCTCATACAGAGAAGTATGGGGCCGCATGTCCCATTTGCTGTAGTGTAGTGTAGACACTCTGTGCACTTTAGATGACAATTCTACCCAGATTAATTTACCTATTTTGGTTTATTAAATAGTTATATATTACAATTATACATTTTTGTTATTTAAACTATAAATATCACGAAATTATGGTTTTTTTTCTCAAAGTGACACACCGTCCGAGTGATGCTTGTTTTTTTGGCGAATTTTGACACACTAAAAGGTCATCAAAAGGTCATCAGTGACTTAGGGACTTCTGGCAAGTTTCATAGGGAAGATGGTATTTAAGCTATATATATCGAAGAAAGCCAGAGATTCAAGATATAGAGATGAGAAGTGAAAGTATTCCAGGTGGGAAGCTCATTCAGTAGCAGGAAGTAGAGATGGGAGATGCTGTATCTATCACATGTGCAGAACAACAAGGAGAACTTAAATGAGAATAATGTGTAGTAAGATTGGAAATACAGAAGGGATGAGGTTATGAGAAAAAGGTATATGTCAGAGGAGTGGATATTTTGATACGGAAGCACTGGACTCATTAAAGAGTGAGGGGTGGAGGAAGTCAGAATTGCCCTTGAGGAGAATCACTTTGGCAACGGTGTGGAGGAATCAGTGGAAGTCAAAAAGGAGGCTCTTGGAATGGTCCAGGGAAAGAGGTGATAAGGGTCTGAGCTAGCCTAGAGACCGAGTGAGTTGAGAAGGACCCGGGTAAGAGATGTGGTGGTGAAAAAAAAGCAAATTTACGATCTGATTGGATAGAAGAGATGAATGAGAGTGAGAGTCTAGAAAAAAAACTGAGCTTCTGAACCTGCTTGAGTGAAGGGATAGTGGTGTCTTAGATGGTGAGAAAAGTTCAGGATTCATTTACTCATTGTCAATGGCTGTTCTTGGGCTACAACAGCAGAATTGAGTAGTTGGAATAGATACCGTAGGTGTGTGGCTAAATTCTGTAACTTACAGATTGTAGTGACTCAGTTCTAATTTGACAGCTTTTTGAGCGCCGCACATACCTCCATACCATAGCATTTTGTTTTGTTTTTGTGACCAGTGTGTATCCATCATGTCAAAGGAAGAAAAGAAAAAAAATTACACTTTTTTGAACTAAGGTCCAAGCCTGAAATTTCTCCTAATGAGATGAACGACTCTCAACCATTATATTACTGAAAAATCACTGGCTTTGGAAATTAGCTTTTACTTATACAATGTTTAATAATGAATTCATTCCCAAATAACAAGATAAAACAACATTAATATGTGAAAAATTTGAATGGAGGTAAAGTCATACAACCACAAGTGACATCAGTTTACTTTATTTCCTGTGCTGACAAAAATTAAATGATGCAAGATTTCCATTTCCACACAAATTCGCAACATATATGTTTTCTGACCTCAAGCTATAGACCTATCAGCATTTTGCAATTTCAAAAGAGATTCTAGGGGGAAGCTGGGTGGCTCAGTGGATTGAGAGTCAGGCCCAGAGACAGGAGGTCCTGGGTTCAAATCTGGCCTCAGACACTTCCTAGCTGTATGACCCTGGGCAAGTCACTTTACCCCCATCGCCTACCCTTACTACTTTTCTGCCTTAGAACCAATACACAATATTGATTCTAAGACAGAAGGTGAGGGTTTTTAAAAAAAGAAATTCTATACTTCAAGATCCATTTAACAGAGGAACTCTCACTTAACTTTCAATTGGAAATGATTATAATTTGCAAAATAAAGATATGCTAAAGGGCAAATATCAAGAGAAGAACCAGTAAGATTCCATGAATGCCTTTCAAGAGATGAATATACACAAAATCATATGCTTATGAGTTGATATTAGTATTTGGCTGTACCTATATGTGTCAAGAGATTTTCAGAGATAGAGAATAAAATCTTATTACAAATCAATATTAATAGATGAACATTTGAAATTTATTTTGCTGATAGGAAACATTAACTTGCAACATCTATTAAGTGAAATATTTTCCCAATAATTCCATTCACATTGATAAATCTATATTACCAAAAAGTATATATATATATATATTATTATTATTGTTGTTGTTGTTGTTGTTGTTATTATCATATGATTGTATTCTGAATTTTGCCAATAAAATTTTTTGGAGATTTCTTTTCTTCCTTGGTTGTGTTCTCGACTCACAAAATATTATCTATCTGGCTCTGTCATGGTGAGCCTATTGCATGTATGCTGGAGCGTGTTGGAGGGGGCTGTTCCATTTCCCCTCTCCAAGTGTGCCTGAGGACATTTCTCCTGTCACCTGCCCCTCTGACCAGCAGCCCAATGGGAGTCCTTCCTCCCTCCCCTGTCTGGAGTAAGGCTGGAGGCTTACATGCGGTGTGAGGGTTGCAGTTTGGATACTTGGTCTCTAAGGTCTCTAAAAGGTTCACCATCACTGAACTGACCCTTTACAGAAAATTTGCCACTCCCTGCATTACACCAAAGGCAGCTAGGTGGCCCAGTGGATGGAGCCCTGGACCTGCAGTTGCAAAGATCTAAATTCAAATCTGTCCTCAGATATTTCTAGCTGAGCGATCTTGGACAAATCACTTTACTCTGCCTCAAACCAGATTTTGCCTTTGGACCAGATTTCTTCTAAGTTCTCTTCCAGCTTAGAGATTCTTTGCCTTTAAGATGGATTTCTATGAAGAAAAATTAAACAATATTCTTCCTCCCATCATGATTAATCTAAAGTTTATTCAACTCATGTTGGAATTTATATCTGGGGGATTCCCCCATTTCAAATTCAACTCCTGAGGTCATAGCATATTTGTTCTAAATGAAAAGCAATTATCTTTCTACTAACTTATCTGAAACTCTTGCTGAAAAGAAGCTATTGGTATATTAAAAGATCTACAAATAGATAAGAGCAATTATGCATACATTTAAAAATTAGCCAATTATGGTTAAATTATGCCATTTAGTTAGTAGTTTAACAAAATGTAAATCTTTCCCACATGAAGCTTTGCCCCAAATTGGTAAGTTTGCTTCTGACCATCTGGTTCTAACAAAAGTGACAAGATTTCAATTTTCCCCTATAGCTGCTGAATTTAAAAATGGGGAGGAGAAAAGGGGGAACTGTTCTACAGAGAACATGGCTATTTTGGAAATAAATGATACATTCACTAGGATTAATTACAACGTTTCAGGCACAGTTAGAAAAGCCAAGGGCAGAAGTTTACAGTTTCCTTTCTTTAAGGGAGATACTTTCTTGGGTGAGCTATTAGATTTAATAGCTGCTACTCTGTAGGCTGCTAGAAAAATATTTTGCAAAATATAAGAAGGATCTATGAATGTCTCAGTATAAGGACCTCCCAGTGTGGGAAGGACTACCGCCAATGCAGATGTGAATACTGTTTAGCCATTTCTGACTGGCCCTTCCTGATCCCATTTTTGGGTTTACTTGGCAGGGATACTGGAATAATTTGCTATTTCCTTTTCTAGCTCATTTTGCAGATGAGGAACTGAGGTAAATAGGGTAAAGTGACTCGCCCAGGGTCTCACAGCTAGTAAATATCCAAGACCACATTTGAACTCAGGTTTCTCCGATTCTTAGTCTAGCCTTTGTCTTTTATGGATAAAGCTCCGCTGCCTCTGTTTTTAAGAAATTAAGAATAGATAAGACTGGAGTACATTTACTACCTAGAACTCTCTTGAGTCTCAATTACCATTGTGGTGCCTCTGTCTACAAACTAGGGTTCTTTTGTATTTTGAAACAAGCATATTCCTTGAAATATATATTCCTTGAATGCACAGGTATAACCTATATCAAACTGTTTGCTGCTTCAGGGAGGAGGGGAAGGAGAGAGAGAACCCGGATTGCAAAATGTCAGAAAACTATCGGCAAAAATTGTTTCTATATGTAGTTTTAAAATTTAAAAAAATTTTAGATGGGGGCAAGTAAGCAAAGAAAGAGAATCTGATGCTTTGGAGTCAGGCCTCTAGCACTGACCCTGTCCTCTATACCTGAAGTCCAGGGCCATGAATCATACTACAGTATTCTTAATTTCTTTTTTTTTTTAAATTTTAAACCCTTAACTTCTGTGTATTGACTTATAGGTGGAAGAGTGGTAAGGGTGGGCAATGGGGGTCAAGTGACTTGCCCAGGGTCACACAGCTGGGAAGTGTCTGAGGCCAGGTTTGAACCCAGGACCTCCCATCTCTAGGCCTGGCTCTCAATCCACTGAGCTACCCAGCTGCCCCCTATTCTTAATTTCTTATCTGTGTATGTGGTGCTTATCTTCACTAAAAGGTAGGTCCTATGAGGGCAGGAATTGTTTCATCCTTATCCTTCCATCCTTGGTGCTTAGCACAGTGCCAGGAACTGGGTATGTGTTTAATAAGTGCTTTATTGTATTTGGGAAAAAAAGAAATAAGCCTATTCCCATGTTAAGCACATGATGAGACAGCCAGGTTGTACAGTGTGTAGTGCTGAACTTGGAGTCAGGAAAAAATGAGTTTGAATCTCGCCTCAGACATTTAATAGCTGTGTGGGGAAGTTATTTAACCTCTCTCAGCCTTAGTTTCTTCATCTGCAAAATGGGGCTAATAATAATAGTATTTAGGTATAGTACAAATAGTAGCTAGGCCGCACAGTGGATAACCCTCCAAGCCTAGAGTCAGGAACACTTGAGTTCCAATGCAATCTCAGGCACTTGCTAGCTGGGTAACCCTGGGCAGGGCACTTCACCCTGTTTGCCTCTGTTTCTTCATCTGTAAAATGAACTAGAGAAGGACATGGCAAATCACTGCAGTATTTTTGCCAAGAAAATCCCAAATGGGCTACCAAAGAATGGGGTATGACTGAAAGGAGCAAAAGGCAAACAACAAATAATACTTACCTCCCTGGGTTGTTATGTGAATCAAAGGAGATCACGTGTCTGTGTTTTGCCACTTTCAAAGTATTAACTAAATGCTAGCTCTCATGGAAATAGTGCTAATGAAAACCAAAGAGAATAATCATTTCACTTGAAAATAGCATATTAGAGATCTCAGCCCTTTTTCTTCTTTTGAGATGTTAGGGAGGCAGCATTACATATTAGAAAGAGTGGAGGCCAGGTAGTCAGAAGACCTGAATCTGAAACCCCAAATCATGACTTATATAATCAGTGGTGACCTTGTGTTAGCTCAAATTTCATCTTGGATATTTCCATTCGTGCAATGAGACTAATCGTCTCTACCCAACCTATTTTGCGAGCTTCTGGTGAAGCTTTAACCTGGTAGATAGAGTTGGTAGAAGGAACAAATGAACTAATAGAAATCAAATGATATCAATGTGAGCCATTTACCACAGCAGAGTTGGCAGAGATCTTAAAAGTCATTTGGTTTAGACCAGAGATGGACAAACTTTTTAAAGAGGGGGCCAAAGGAAAGGAAACGCTCATCTGTCAGTCTGTTTCTAAGGCAACTCTTTCGAAGTTTCATTGTACTGTATCCTACTCATTGTATTTGTCAGATTAGGAATAATGTCCAGCAGCCAGATAGAACATTTCAGGGTGCCACATCTGGCCCGTAGGCCGTAGTTTGCCCATCACTGGTATAGACGGTGCCTGAAAAAAATTCCTTACTACTTGTGGCCATCCATCCTGTGAAGATCTCCAGACACTATAGTGACTGATCTTTTCCTTTGCCCGATTCTCTTTGGTCTCCTGGCCAGTTCTAGTTCCCTTAAGCAATTTTTAATTTTAAACTAGAGTCGTTTGGCAGATACTAAGTTTAAAAGAGCAGAATGAGCCCAAATGGGGCCTATTAAGAAAAATCTCAACACTTTCTGAAGCAGCCCCATTCCATTTTGGGGATATTCTAATTGTTGGGAAATCTTTTTTGAAATGAAGACTAAATTTGCTTCTGCAACTCTGCCCATTCCTCCTAGGCCTGTCTTTTGGGGCAAAAGAGAATAAATCTAATCATTCTTCCACATGACATTCTTTTGAGTACTAGAAGACAGCTGTCGTGTTCCCCTGGAGCAGGGGTTGGCAACATGGCTCTCGAGCCATATCTGGCTTCACCTCCCAACCAGCCAGTTCGGGCAGAGCCCCAGGATGTGCCTCAGGGGGCCCTTCAGCCCCCACCCCATATTCTATGCCTTCCGCCTCCATCCTCCTCCTTCCACAGGCGTTTATGGCTCTCACGGCCAAAAAGGTTGCCGACCGTTGCCCTGGAGCCTCCACTTCTCCAGGCTAAACATCCGTTCCTTCAACTCTTCTTTATGTAACACCTCAGCAGAGCTAGACCAACTCACAGTGGAAGAATAAGTCACTAAAGACCATAGCGCTTGGTTTTCTTCCAAGCTTAGAAGAGAAGACTCATTAGGGAGTCAGAACTGAAGTGTGGGGGAGCTTCTGGTACAGAGAGAATTTTAGAAGCTCTCTGAAGAGGAAGGAGGAGAGAGTTGAAGAGAGCATGGTGCAGCAGCAGCGACAGCAGCAGAAAGAGTTCCCTTCTCAGGAGACTGAATGCCTGAAGGTTTTCCCTTGCCATGGCTCACACCTCCAACTTGGCTTAGTAAGAGAATACAGAAAAGGGTTATTGAATTGAGGCTTCTCTAAGAAATCATTGGAACAATGGCAAATGTACTCCACTCTCTGGCGCTCTGCTTTGGGTTATTATTGTGGTAATAGTGAGTGTTAAGGTTAATTACTAAGGGTTGCTTTGTGTTTGCCTGCTAGTTATTTACTTCTTCTTACTTTGGTTTAATAAAGATAAGATCATTTTAGTGGTATCTTATGTTTATGTTTTGCTTATAGAAGGTATAAGAAGGAAAGGAAATCTAGGCTTGGCATAGAAAACTGCCTGGGGGCTCAGAGCATCTTGGGAATCACATATGCATTTTTCATTTTTAAAGGGTTTTTTTGGTTTTTGTTTGTTTTTTAGCTTAATAGAGAAAGGAAGCCACATAGAATTGGACCTTTACAATGATTTAGGCCAGGAGCCTTTGTGTTTTCTTTCATCCACTAAAAAGAGAGGGAGAGAGTAGAGACCTCAAGAAGGTCATGATCTGAGTGGACAACATCTATATAATATATTCTCTCATGGTCTTTCACCATCGTGGTTGCCATATTCTAGACTTGATAGCTATTCTTTTTTTTATTTTAAACCCTTAACTTCTGTGTATTGGCTCCTAGGTGGAAGAGTGGTAAGGGTGGACAATGGGGGTCAAGTGACTTGCCCAGGGTCACACAGTTGATAGCTATTCTTAATATTAAATGAAATCATGTACATGAAAGTATGTTTGAACCATAAAACACACTCTAGAAATGTAGACTAAAATTTGATATGAGTTGGGCCCATATTGAATCGCACCCAAGGAAAATTAGTTATCAACTTACTATCTGAGGTGTCCCCAAAGCATAGTCCAAGAAGGCTTCTCTGACTGCTGTAAACCTTGGATTAGCTAGAACTAGGAGCTGAGAGGAATATTTGAATCTGGATTCTCCATGTCCCATGGAAGTGAAAGAAGGGTAGAAAGTAACAAGTGATGGAATCCACAAAAATACTGAAATTTGACCATCTCTTCTTTGATTCCTTCTAAAAATTTCAGAAATTCTAAAGATCTATGATTCTGTAGATGTGGGTACTCCTGTCCTACCACTTTATTCTGAAAGAGCATAGAGTGGTGGTGCAAGAACAGCAAAATAATATTAAAGGGCATCAGGTGGTGCTCTAAAGTTTTCAAACCATGTTCCATACAGAGTATTATTTGATCCTTACAAAAGGAAGGAGGCTCTAAAGATGTTATTCCCATTTTACAGATAAGGAAGCAATGGCTCAGAAAACTCTTGCCCATAATCCCGCAGCTAGGAAGTTTCTGATGTGGTATTTGAACCTAGGTGTTACTCCAAATCCAGTATTTATTCACTATGTGGTGGAAAACAGGGATGGAAATAATCATTACTTAGTACTAGCTAGTCCTTGGACCATTCACTTCCCAGGACTGGGCCTTGTTTTCTGTATCAAGGAAAGGCAGGGGTTGGGGGGGGTGAGGAGGAGCTGTGCTAAGTACAAAGAGTCTTACTTTAGGAATTTCTACTTTATTCTCTCATCTCCCTTCTTCCCCCCTCAGGGGAATTACAGATTTCTTTTCTTTGCTCAAGGCTCCCCTCCTCTTGGTCTCCAGCAGATTTCTAGTCCCCTAAAGCAATTTTTTGTTTTCCGCTAGAGCTGATGGACAGATATTAATTTAGAAAGAACCGAATGAGCCCAAATGGGACTTATGGAGAAGATGAACGTTTCACTTCAGTAATCTACATTCCATTGTCTGTAGCAGCTGAAAGGATTCTCAATTCTGCCTTTGTTCAGTTTTCTCAGCTTTCCTGGAGATGATTCCATTTTCCTCTCCAGTCTATCCCTTTCGGGGGCCGAGCTCACCTTGTAGCCATGGATGCTGAACATGAAACCGATTTTAGGAGACCTTCAAACATTTGAGCAACCAAGCTTAGATTTTCAAAGACAAAAATAGAACTTTGGAGCCAGGCCACAAATATTTATGCAACACCGCTAGTGCACTCGGTGCCATGCTAGTTTCTGGGGATGCAAAGACAGAAGAATAACAGCCCCTACCCTTAAAAGCATACAGTCTAGTTAGGGGAGACCATATGCACATGCGCACAATAGTTTGCCTTATGGAGACATTCCAAAACTCAAAGTCAAACGAGCTAGGGGCAGAAACAGACATTGAAATATCAAAGGGAAGCTCTTATAGATGGATATATTGGAAGGGGCTGAGGTTCGAATAGGCCGATCGCATATTACAAATGTTGGAAGACAACTAAGTAGCCTTTCAGGCAGAGACCTTTCAAACCTTGGTCCATTCAAAGGAGTCTGGGAAGTAAAACCTGATGAATCGGGGTTCGTGCCCATAACTAAGATGGAGTCTTTTGCTGAGGAAACTTTCTCTGAACCAGGAAAGACTGTTGAAAGAGAAAAGGCCTCTTGGATGGTGGTGACAAACCTCAGAATTTTGATGGAATCTATGCCAATGCTAGGCTAAGGATCACTGCCTTGCCTGAAAAAGCACATTAACATTCCATCTGAAAAGAGCCCTGGAACAGAGAGCTGAGGCCAAGGGACTAAAGGTGATGAGAGACTGCAGCTACTCATCAAAGAGTGAAATCCAAGGAGTTTGAGCCCTTCTAGCCCTCTAGTAGAAATGTGCCCAGTGAAAAACACGGGAGCCAAACGTCTTGCACAACCCCGTCTGCAGCCCAGTAGCAGAGTGACTTTTCCAGGCCAGCCCAGCTGCAGCTGAATCTGGTGACAAGTTTGTGAAGCAGCCAAGTGACTCGCTTACTCCAGTCTAATAGCAAATTGACCCACAAGGCTGAGATTTCATACCCGCAAGTGAACAACGGAGCAACGCTACCATTGCTGCCATGTTCTACAAGAGACTGAGTGAAGACTTCCTGGAGAAAGAAAGTCCATTAAGTCTCTCTAGTTCCAGAGCTGCGAATGTCCATCCTTTTAATAACTTTTATTCAATCACAAACAGTTGTTACAAGAACTTTTTGTTTCTTTTTGTTCAATTTTATTATGCCATTCCTCCTAGAACGTTCGGTTGATTAAAGCCTGTTTCTTGTTAATATTAACATTCCTGGCTAAAACCTAACTTGGGGACCAAGAGTATTAAGGGCAGATTTTTGACATTCCTGAATAGGAGCCAAGAGAAGAGAAAGAAGGGAATATATCACGTACGAAGTGTTGGAAACCCTCCCAAAGCGATTTAGCTAATTCTACTTGTGGAAGTATTTTCCTGAACGTTTCGTTATCTTTTTGACATGTAAATCTTTTCCCTTCAATTAGCTCATTGTAACTTCTTTAAAATATAATTTACGATTTTGTAAGGGTAGAATTTTACAAACTTACTTGTTTAAATCTGTAATTTAACCTGCTTGCTAATTTGTTCTAAGTTCATTCAACCTTCATTGAAGGAATCATAAGACAACGAATCTTTGAGTCGGCTTGTGTGACCTTTATGGCCATAAAAATTGCTACACATTAAAAAAAATTCTCTCTCTGTCTCTGTGTTGTAATGTTCAATATAAAGGCTTTGTCAGAAATTTCATTTTCTGTTCAGGATTATTTTTCTGAATCCTGAGCCTATGCTTAAGCATAATAAAACCTAGGTTTTTATCTCTATAATTTCTGCATTGTGATAGATTTATTCGGCAGCAGTTACCTATCCTACGAATTCAATAGGGAGATATTTCTTCCATAACACAGCAGTTATTTTATCTATCTCTGCAATAGTCCTTACGATATTTGATATAGAACCATAATAGGAGACTAGAAACTTGTGTCAGGATTACTTCTTTTTGAGTGCCATCTAAAAGAGATGAGAACAACAAGATAGCAATAATAAAGAAACACTGGACCAATAACCCAAGATGGCTATAGAGAGATTACCAATTAATCATTAAAAAGGAGGGATTTGATTGGCAGATGCTCTCAGAGCACATTGCTAGGAGGAGTTCCATACCAATAAAATTACAGATTCAGAAAATCATCATCATCATCATCATCATCATCACAGTAATAATAACTGACACAAAGGCACATTCGTTATTTTTTGTTGTTGAGTTGTTTCAGTCATATCTGCTCTTCATAACATCTTTTGGGGGTTTTATTTTCAGAGATACTTTAGTGATTTTCCAATTCCTTCTCCAGCTCATTTTCCAGATGAGGAAATGGAGCCAAACAAGGTGAAGTGACTTGCCCAGGGTGACAAAGCTAGTGTCTGACTCCAGATTTGAACTCAAGAAGATGAGTCTTCTGGACTGCAGACCCAGTGTTCTATCTACTGGGCTGCCTCATATGAGTTATACCTTGTTTCAAATTTAGTGCTTTGATCTTCCCTCTTTGCCTAGAACCACATTTCCTAAAACACTATGATTCTGCTTTGTGCCTTTCTCCCAAGCCAGCAGTTACCTAGGGGGATTGAAAGCTTGCCTCTGGAACCCAGCTTACACACTAGGTGCCTACCACGTTCTCTCTCGTCTTCCTTATTTTCCGAATGGCCTGCCTGTATCCATATCTACTATCTGATGCCACGCTCCTCCAGTGTTGCACCCTTTCCTCCTGCTGACATATCTGCCCATGTGTTATTTTGTTAAATAATTTTAACTCTGTTCTGGTACCCCTGGCATATAAACCCAAAGCTCAAAGGAGCATAATTTACAAATTGTATTATAAATTAACCAAATTCACATCCTGGTAGTATGTGCTGAATCAGTAGAAGCCATCTAGGCCCTGCTGTCAGGGCCTTTTGGTCCTATGATATGCAAGTCTCAGATAAGTTCCTGACATTTGTGGAAAACCCAGCAGAACACCGAAAGGTGCTAGTAGTTTTGAGATGATGAGGAGATTAAAGCTCTACCAACAGTTTTGAGATGCTTTGGATCTGTTAACCCTATGTGGCAGGAGTTCGAGATCTCATAGGTTTTTTGAGGGAACAGACTAATGGGCATTTAATCAGTGGAGAAGATGGACTAATTTGTATGTGGTAAGAAAAGATATGGGACTGCTTGAAGCCTATTAAAGCACATAAAGGACATGTGAGTCCTCTTTCTGTTCATCCATCTGACGAATTAGCACTGTGAGCGGAAACAGGCAAGACATTACGAACATGGAACCTTAGTGAAAGAAGATACGCACTTATAAAAAATATAAAACAAAATGCTTACATAGTTGAGTGGTCCCCTGGTGGAGAGAAGTATATAGTCAACACCACAAACCTACTGGATACATCATTGCCACTTTTACCACTGGAAAGAGAATTTCTTCTCTTCAATTTATTTCAGATGCCCTGCGGCTGGAAATGAAGATTATCAGGTTATTTAATTGTGATTCACTAAAATGTTTCTGCAAATTTAAGGCTCACGAAACCAGAGTACAAGACAATTGCAGCTTTCAAGTCCAGAGTACCATGTTATTGTTATAGCACTGAGTGATGACTTCATTAAAATGTGGAGGCATCACCGAAATAAGAAGACTCCTTTATCTTTACTATGTAAAGTCAACACTACTGCCAGACTCACATTCTTTGGAGTGTGGCTGGACAAAGATGTGGACACCAAAGATCCATTTCCTACAGCCATAGTCCCTTCTGTAAAAGAACAAGAGTTCAAAACTAGCCAAAACAAATTTGATGATTTGGAAGGAAAATAGCAACAATCCAGGAAATTTGGTTAGACTAAGGATAGTAAAAACCAACAAAAGCAGAAAGCCTAATGTTAGTGAAGAAAAGAAAATTGGAAGGTATACTAGAAAAGAAGAGAAAAAAAGAAAGTATTAATCATTGAATACATCTTTGAAAATTTAAAAAAAACCTTAGAATAGTCCTCTTAAATTTCCATTAGGTCCATGCTGACTAGAGTAACCAATTCTAATCCATGGTTATGTGAATGATACTGTCTGCCTCTCCCACCCTTCCCATTCTTTTCTTCATCACTGCCTACCTTCCTTCACCATCTTGTGCCTCTGTATTCCTTTGGCCACTTGTCTCTGTATTTTCTATACTGTTTTCCCCAAGCCCTGGTCTACTTGGATAGCTGTGAAACTAGTGTTCTATTACACTAAAGAAATCATAAAGCAAAATACCACTGTTGTAAATTTAATTCTCAATTTAATAAGCTACCCAGTGTAGCTTTTAAGCAAATAAGTTAAAAGAAGTATGAGAGGGTTAAAATGTCAAACATCCTGTGAATTGATCCAACCATTCTGGAAGGCAATTTGGAATTACGCCCAAAAGGCTTCAAAAGACCCAGCCATACCACTACTAGGTTTGTACCCCCAAAGAGATAATAAAAAGGGTTGTACAAAAATATTCATAGCCTCACTCTTTGTGGTAGCAAAAAATTGGAAAATATGGGAATGTCCCTCAATTTGGGAATGGCTGAACAAATTGTGGCATGTGACGGTGATGGAATAATATTGTATGGTAAGGAATGATGAACTGGAGGATTTCTACATGAACTGGAAGAACCTCCATGAACTGATGCAGGTTGAAATGAGCAGAACCAAGAGAACAGTGTACCCAGAAAGTGAAACACTGTGGAATAATCCAATGTAATGGACTTTACTACTAGTAGCAGTGCAATGATCTAGGACAATCCTGAGGAACTCTTGAGAAAGAATGCTGTCCACATTGATAAAAAGACCTGTAGGAGTAGAAACACAGAAGAAAAATCACTTGTTTATATAGGTATATGATTTGGGGATTTGGTTTTAAAAGATTGCTCTATTGCAAAAATGAATAATATGGAAATAGGTATCAAGTGATAACATTTGTACGACCGAGTGGAATTGCTTGTTGGCTCTGGGAGGGGGTGGGAAGAGGGGAGGAAAAGAAAATGAATCATTTAAATGTGGAAAAATATTTTTAAAAATAAAATATTTTTTAAATGCCAAACATCCATCAAACATTTGATCCCAAAGTGGAATGAGATGCTCCAGGATGTTGTCAATTACCTTTCATAGGACATATTGGAGGAGAGGTCAGATGCCCATTAGCCAAGGATAGGATAGTGGAGATTGATGTTCAGGTTGGTCTCTCATTCTTCTTAGATTCCCTCTATCTCTGAGATTCCATGATTCCATGAAAATTAAGTAATGAAAATAAATGTTGAAGAAAGCTCATAAAATTGTTACAAATCTAATAGGTTATCCTCACAAACATTCCATTGTATGAAACTCCTAGAAATCAGTTGGTAGGGGATTAAGATTTCATCTCTAGACCAATCCGTTCATTTCAAAAAGGGGAAAACCTAAACCCAAAGTCACAGTGAACAAGTAGGTAGAGATGAGATTAGAAAGTAGGCCTCCTCTGAATGCAAATCTAGAGCTCTTTCTGTGCCCTTACAAGTACCTCCTCAGATCTTCCCATGAAAATCAGAGCATTGATGCCCTTTAGGTGGTCGTATAAAATATTCTGGCTGGGCAGTGCCATGCAACCTCTCCGCAGTACCCCCTGTGACAAATGACTTTCTGGGGTAAGCTTCCCAAGCTTGAGTGCAGCTGCTCACTGATATCAAAGATCTTCAGGGAAAACTAGGCCCCATAGAAGAGCAGCCCCTGAAGTGCAGCATTGAGTGAAGGTACTGATTGTCAACTCAAATCAATAGAGACAGGAGATCAGAGGAGCCCCATCCACCCCACCTCAACTGAGGCAAACATTCCTTCTGATCTGTTAGAGCAAAGGAACTCGGCAACGAGTGTGAGAAGAATCTCAAGTCAATGTATCATTAAAAGGATTATGCTGGCAGATGGCTTATGTTCGAAACAAAAAAAATTGGCTGTGACTCAGAGCTGCAGACACGCACAAGGCAAGCTTTCTATCTTTACTGGATTCTGAGTTGAAATTTGCAAATTTATTGCACTTTTATCATCTCTTGCCCATATTAATGGCACAAATAAAATAAGTGCTGCTTTCTTGTTAATTGAGGTCAATAAAACATGGTGGCCTCCTTATGTCAACGTCTAGAGCTCCTTGAGTCAGCCCATGGAAGGGGTGAAAAGATGGTTCCCTGCATAATTATCACTTCTTTCATCCTTTTATCAGTGCTGATCTAGGAAGGAAGGGAACAACACAGATTATTCTGGCTCTGTTCAAACCAACTCAGGGCACAAGGCCAGGGAAGAAAGCTGAGATGAATGCCAGCTTTGGAACCAAGAAACAAATGTTCACATCCAGATAAGGGAAAAGAACCGTACAAGCGAGCAGTATCTATCCATTATATTTCCTTTCATTAAAATGTAGATTGTGGAAATTAATTACCACGGATTCTTCTTCTTTCCTCCAATGGAAAGAATATATATATATATATATATATATATATATATATA
>NC_058136.1:28343622-28356765 GCF_016433145.1 Gracilinanus agilis | reverse complement strand
ATATATATATATATATATATATATATACTTCAAGAAAAAATTATCAGAATGATTGAGACAGACACTGTTCTTTCTGAAAGAGAACATTTTCCCCTTAAGTTTTCATTTCCAGTAGCCATTTAGGGTTAGCTGATATGTATTATATTGTTCCAATCTTAATTTTTTCCCCTGTTCCTTATTTCTTCAACATAATGTTCTTTTTTTTTATTTAAGCTTTGCTTCAGAGATTGGTATCATATCTCAGAATTTCAAGGGCTTTCCAGCTCTCACATCACGACAACTCTAAAGACCATCTTATTCTTTGTTCCTCACTCATCATCTTAGAATTAGGTCCTTAAAGTTGGAAGGATACTCAAAGGCCATTTAGTCTAACACTGACCTGAGCATCAATCCCCTTTACAATGATCTAACAGGCACTTAAGTACAAAAACCTCTAGCAAGGGAGACCCAACTGCCTCCCCAGGCAGCACATTCCATTTTTGGAGATCTCTTATTATAAAGAAGTTTTCTTGCCGTCAAGCTTAATTTGGCTACATTGCAAATTTTTTCCCATTGCTCCTATAGCAGATCTTAACATTTTAAAAATATAAATTAGCCTTTTTTGAACATAAGTATATATGATAGATGGGAAGATAACTATATTTTAATACAATTGGTTTCTTTTGTAATCCTATGTAATTAAAAACATTATTTTCTTTTTTTATTTAGAGTATTTTTCCATGGTTACATGATTCATGATCCTCACTGCTGCCTCCCCCCCCCCCAGCTCTTTCCTCCCCACTCCGGAAGCCGACAAGCAGTTCTACTGGGATATACATGTATCATTGTTCAAAACCTAATTCCATGTAATTCATATTTGCATGAGTGATCTTTTAACATCAAAACCCTAATCATATCCATATCGAACCACATGATTGACCATATGTTAAAAACATTATTTTCAAAAGGGGTCCATAAGCTTCACTGAAATACCGGAACCGAGGGACAAAACAAGTTAAGAATCTCTGCTCTATTTTGAACAATAATATATGTATAACCCAGTGAAATTGCTTGTTGGCTCCGGGATGGGGAAGGGAAGAGGGGTGGGAAAGAACACAAATCCCGTAACCATGGAAAAATATTCTAAATAAAAAAATTAAAATTAAATTAAAAATTTAAAAAGAATATCTGACCTATAGGGATACTTGGCAAAGTTGGCTATATACTCTGGCTAAAATACAGCACCGAAGCTCTAGTTTTGCTGCTGAAAAAAAAAAATATATATATATATATATAATAAAGTAAAGGATGGAAGTTAGGTGGATGTAAAATGATGACCTTGCTTCATTCTCTTACCCTTTTTTTGGCTCAAATTTATGAGTATACTAAACCAGAGAGGATTTAGGGAATTCCTAACCTTAATTTAGATATTTGTCTGGATCAGAGAACTGTAGTCTCTACCAGATCTAAGAATGCAGTATAAAACTTGGGGTACCCAAAGTAGCTACCCTAGTTTCAAGGTATCCCCTCAATATTCATTCAGTATCATAGTTTGCAAACCCCTTTCATGTATTTTTCCTTATTAGTCATCCAAGGATACAATTAGTCCAAAGTAAAAGCATTTGATGAAATATAAGAAAAGTCGCATTAAGACATTCCCTCCATCAAACCCAGCGCACATCCTTTCACGAATACATACACTATCAGGAAGGGTGCTCTCTGCCCCTCCCTTTCTAATGGACTTTTCTGCATCACTGTGCTGATCTCATGCTCTCTGTTGGGCAATCTTTTCCACTACTAGCTTCTGAGATTTATCTTCAAGGGCCATCAGCCAGCCATCTCAGGTCCAGTCTGTTAAGGTGGGATGACTAAAAGCCTTAGTCTGAATCAGGGTAGGTTCTGGGCTCTTTAGCCATAGCTAGACAAAAATCCAGCTATCACAAAGCAATCTGCAATTAAATCTTTCCAATCCATGAAGTTCTATATAAAAATTAATTACTAATGAATGAGTGAAAATAATTTAATAAGCCCTGATGTGTGAAGCATTACACTAAGCCCTAGAAAAGACAGTTACTTTTATTTTTGTTATTCTTATGTTTGGGGTGGAGATTACAGTCCTATATTCTAGACAACTATTTGATTAAGGCTATCAAAATCTTCTCTGTCTTAGCATGTGAATGAAGTGAGCCAATGAAAAGAGAGGAGAAAAGGAAGCAGAGTCGTCCTTCTGTCCCCATCCTACCTTTATTATGTATATCTGTGAGCAGTATAAACTATCCCTAGTTTGGGGTTGTATATTAGCCCTACATTCCTAAATTTCCCCTCTCTGTTCTAATCTCTTTTCCTCCCAAAAGCCTTTGATACCCAAAGATAATTTTCCTATCCCATCTACATCTTCTTTTCTCCACATTAAATATGCCTGATTCCTTTAACTGATCTTATGGCATAATTTCAAGACCTATTACTGAAGATTTCAGAGTCCTCTATCCCTTGATATCTTTTCCTTCTCTTTTCTCTCCTCCTGCTCATCCTTCTCTCTCCTTTTTCTTTTCCTGTCTCTCTTCTCCTTTCTCCCTCTCTCTTTTCATCTCATTTCCTTCCTTCCTTTCTCCTCATTTCTCAATCCCTCTTTCGCTCTTCTTTGAAAGGAGAAGTTAATGTTCAAATGCCCAGCCAGGCCTGCTGGTTTTAAGCCAGGTATCTATTGCAATCCATTGTAATCTATATATGAATAATGGTTTAATTTACATTTCTAGGATTATCAAGGATTGTGTTTTTATTATATACAAATAGGTATTGATAAATTTGTTTTTGTTGTGCTGATAATTCTCCTAATGTTTCATGTGCTTAGTAACCTAATTTAGACTACAATGCTATTTTCATAACTTCCTCAAGAATTCCCCTATAGCAGTGATGGGAAAACTTTTAGAGACTGAGTACCAAAACTGGAATCCTCACGCTGTATGTGAGGCCCCCACCTTACCTCCAGACAAAGGAGGGAGGAAGCACTCCTACTGGGCTGCTGGGCAGAGGGGAGGATGAAGTGAGAAATGCCCTCACGCATATGTGGAAAAGGGGAGAGGAGCAGCCCCCTGTGGCATGTGTGCCATAGGTTCGCCAACACAGCCTGATAGCCTATATTCTGAAAGTCCCCATTAAATAACCGTCTAAAGCAAAACTATATAGTTTTTTGTCAGCTTTGCTGGCATACTAAGACCAAGGGCTAAAAAATTCCAGTAAATTAAGGGGGTTCAAGAGATTCAAGAGTTGGTGATTATTGAAGGGAGGGGCATTAATTTTCCTCTGTTCTCACAGACCATTTGCCATACCTTTCCTTAACTTGGCTGTCCTCCCCTGGGCATTATTCTTTCTTATCATTATCTTTAGCAAAATGTAGCACCCAGAACCAATGCTCAGTATGTGGTCTTATAAAGGATGAATGCTACATCACTTCTTTAGCCTTAGAAGGGGCAGGGAGGGGAAAGGGACAAGTATTTTTTAAGCTCCTACCACATACTTTACAGATATTGTCTCATTTAATCCTTCAGCAATCCTGACAGGTAGGCGCTACTTTATTTTACAGTTGAGAAAATAGAGGTAAAATAACTTGCCCAGGATCCCACAGCCAGTGAGTGTCTGATGCCAATTTTGAACTGCAGTCTTACAAACTTCAGATTCAGCGCTCTATCTACTGTGCTACCTAGTTGTCTCTTTAGATGCTATGCATCTTAAAGTAACCTAATTAATCTAGCTTCTATGACTTCTATGTTGTACATAAATCATTGACTTATATTGAACCTGAAGTCCACTCAGACCCTCAGTCTTTTTACAGGAAACTTTTCTCTAATTAATCTCGCATTTTTCACTTGTGGATTTCATATTTGTTAGCATGTATAAAATCTTACATTTGTTCCTATAAAATTTCATTTTACTAGTTCTAGGCTGTCAGGATTGTTTTTGATACTCACTCCATCCCATCTACCATGTAAGCTATCCCAACTTTGTGCCACCTGCAGTTGTTTTGAGCATGCTATCTAGGACTTGCTAAGTCACTGATGAAAAATATTAAACAGCTGAAGAGCAAGCATGACTTCCTGGGGTACTCCACCAGAGACGTTCCAAGCTGTGAGCTAACGTGAACAAAGTGCTGAACTAGGATTCAGAAAGGCTGGGTTTTGAACCTTCTCTCACGCACTAACTGTGTCGTTTTCTGTAAGTCAAAAATCTCAGTTTCCCAAATTGTAAAAAGAATATAATAGCACCTGACTCACTGAATCAAAAGTGTTTTTTTTTTTAATTTTAAACCCTTAACTTCTGTGTATTGACTTATAGGTGGAAGATTGGTAAGGGCAGGCAATGGGGGGTCAAGTGACTTGCCCAGGGTCACACAGCTGGGAAGTATCTGAGGCCGGATTTGAACCTAGGACCTCCTGTCTCTAGGCCTGGCTCTCAATCCACTGAGCTACCCAGCTGCCCCTCTGAATCAAAAGTGTTTTGCACATCTTGAAGCATTATATAAATGTCCTCCATTATGAAGTTGACAGTGAATCATTTAAAATGGTTCTTTGAGTTCAGCCATTCAACCAGACAGATCTGTACCTAGACTAGAACAAAATAAGACTAAAACGCAGTCATCCAGAAGGTGAGTAAAGAGAATTTAAAATGCCTGGCTAGGTCTGGTGGTATCTCTTCCTCCTTTGCTTAATTGTGGAAAAAGACTTGATGGAGGGCTTAAAAAAATAGCGAAGATCATAAAATGAAAAAAAGCACTTACTAAGTTTTAAAACAGTGATTTCAAAAAACAATTATGTTAAAACTACATTTATTGAGTTCACAAATCGAGTTAAAAACAATTTAATTTGAAAAGACTTTCACCGAATGCAAAAAGCTACTTTTATTAATTTAATTGTTTTGAATTCACTGTTTTGGAACTCAATAAAAGTACTTTTATTACCTTCATTTAAAAACAACATCAACAAAGAACAAACTTCACTCAATCTTCTTTTTGTATTTAGGCAGGTCCTACCAGTCAATCAGACTGGTCTGTTTGCAACTAGGGCAGTTGGGCCCAAGTTGCCCAACTAGTGCTTGGTGGCAGCTTCTGGATTTGTAGGCCTACAGAATCAGGAGAAAATAGCTAAACAATGTTGGCCAAGCACTCTGGAGGAGGAAGAGGGCCTGGCCTCATAGCTGCACTCCAGACACAGCTCTATCTTTGACGTTTTTTACTCTATCAACATATCCTGGAGGTACTAGGATGGTGATCTTTCTTTGTTGTGGCCTCAGTCCTCTTCTGACTTCCAGCGTACCAAGATTTTTCTCTCTATCTGGATCTCACGGGCCCAGCCACAGCCAGAGTTCTCCCTTTAACTTTATTCCATCTGATGCAAGATGGAGGTGGTTGTCGACATTTGTAAAATGACTATACAAATATAGGGGTCATAAAACAACTGCCAAATGCAAATATCCGAGAAGTTACAAGGCCTGGGGATGTTGTCCTGTGGAATACCTAGTCTTGGGATGACGCCAGCGCTGTTCTTCAAGGCTCATCAGACCTTATTCCCATTTAACTAGCTTTTCCGTAAGACCTGCTTCCATTCTTCTTCTGGAGAGGTCTAACTACAGGTACCAGATGGGCAGGAATAACCTCTGGTAGGAAGAGAGCTAACCCACACAGCTGACCCTCATACCCAAACCCCTCTGAGATCTTTGGGAGAGAAATCTCCCCTTTTCTCTTTGCCACATTTCTCCATTTGCCCCCAAACAACGGTCTTATAGAAGGAAGAAAGCCAAGCAAAAGAATGAGAATGGATACTTTTGGGTGTCGACATCACTGCAATTATTCTCACGCATAGGAGAAAGGAAAATTACTCTGTGTTTTAGTGTAGTAGCTTTTTCGCACATATTTTTGAGAAGAAACCAAGTAGCAGTGGAGAGATTCCAAAGTCTAATAATTAGATTCCTATTAATTAGAGGTCAGTGACTTTTTTCAGCCTCATCGTTATTTCATCTCCAGAAGTGGATGAAGTCAGAGACATGTTTGTGTCTGGGCATAATAATTAAAGAAGAATATGTGTCGAGATCACCTTTCCCTCCACCCCCCTGGGCTCAAATGTCAGATGTCAGTGTTCGGCTTGACTGTGTAGGCTGTTAGCTTTTTCTCTCTAGTGTTTTGGACAAATAATTGCCTCAATTCAAAAAAAATACTGACAAACATTTACTTTTTACCAGAGAGGTAGGAGGTTCATAATACTGATTTCAAACCTATTAGTTGGGAATTCGATTTAATTTATTGATTTTGATAAAGAAGTAACTGGGAAGTGGAGTCCCATGTTATTTAAAAATCTTAACAAATCTCCAGAGCCTAATTTTAATATCTAACACCTGTCCTTTCATAGACTTAGAGCTGAAATGGACCTTAGTCATCCCAATCGCTTCATTTTATGGATAGGGAAACTGAGAAGAAATAGAGAAAGACAAAATGACCCTTTACAGTTCAGTTCCCATCATGTTCTACTAAATCTCTGGAGAGTTGGCAAGATTTTTAAATATCGCATGGCTTTCCTTCTATATAATTTAGAAGTTTCAGGGTGGAGGATGCTGGTTGGGCTTGAGAAGAACAGGTCCGTGGTGGTAGGGAGTTGGTGAGATGGGTTAGGTAGATGGCCTGGTTATTATTGCCTTCCAATCCATTCTATATATAAGACATTTGATATGGGTGACATGGCAGCCAGGGAAGTGACACAGTCTTAGGCTGTATTAAGAAAGGGATATTAAAGTCATAGATCTAGGCCTGGAAGGAGTCTCAGAGGTCCAACTTCTTAATTTTTTAGAAACATAAGCTGAGACCCAATGAGTGAAGTGCCTTCACCACCATTGTATCTATTTCTATCCAGATGCCACCCTCTTCCACAGTTCCATGAGTTTGGGGCGATAGCAGATAGCCATATACATGGATTTTCACTCTTCTTAGGGTTAGAGATCATGAAGTCCAACCCCTTCACCTTATAGATGAAGAAACAGATACCGAGGAATGGGCTGCCTGACCCAAGGTAATGGAGGTTAGTGGCAGTTTGCTTAGTATTCCATGCCCTCTGACTCCAAATTTCTACTCCTTCCCCAGCATCGAGATGGACAGAGTAGGAATGGTGAAATAGTCAACTAGTCGATAGTGGCTTCTGTGTTCCCTTCAATGCCACTTTTCTGAATAACGTGTGTATTAGAGGTAGGGGAGAGGGGATGTCCCAATCCCTTCCTTGCCATGAAAAGATGTTCTTGATACTTTGGAGACAGTTGCTCTAGTCTAGATCTTCCCTGATTTGACAGATTCTTGGATATACCAGCCTGTGTTGCTTCCTTTTCATTTTTCCAAGTAATTACTGTTTTCTTGCCCCTGAGTAACTTCCCTTTATCTCCCTTGGAGCATGGTTCTCTGCCATGGAGAGCAGCTGATGATTTTGTGCTCATAAAAGCAGTAGATGCTGAGCCATCACCTCTGGACTGACAGAGCTATCCATCATGTCCTCACCTCGCAGAGAGGCCTTGGCCTCCATGGTGACAGGGCCCATATCTCTGGATACACGTTGTTTGGAAATCCAGAGAGGTTCCCTACAGTCCTTAAGTAAAAACTGTCCTGGTGAATGCATTCTCCCCTACTCTTTGCAGCTTCCACCTTCAAAAAATGTATAAAGTGCCAGCAGCAACCTTCCTCAGCTCTGCAGGCCCGAGAGACGGTGACTATTGCTGGAATGAAGAGATAAGCAACACAGACAGATTTCTGTCTCCTCTCTGTCTATTGTTCCCTTTCAGACAAAGACAGGGGAGTATCTTGGAAAGCTCATTAGATTCAGAGTTAGAGGTTCTGGGCTTGAAATCCTGTCATCTTGACTCCTTGTAGATGTAAAGCTGGAAGCGATCTTAGAGTCTAAAACTTTTATTTTACCAATGAGAAACAGAGGTACAAATTGTTGAGGGAACTTGTCCAAGGACACAGAGCTAGCAACTATCTGGGGCAGGTTTTGAACTCAACTGTATCCCCCTAGGTTTCTCATAGACTTAGAGCAGAGAGGAACCTTAAAAGTCATGTAGTCCATCCCTCTCACTTTACAAGTGAGGAAACTGAGGCTCTGAAAGAAATGACCTGCCAAAGCTTATAAGTTCAGAGGAGGGAGAAGACTCATTGACCTCTAAGTTCCCTTTCATTTCCAAAACTATTGCCCTAAAGCAGAGATTCCCAAAGCGGGCACCACCGCCCCCTGGTGGGTGCTGCAGCAATCCAGGGAGGCGGTGATGGCCACAGATGCATTTATCTTTCCTATTAAAATTTTAAAAAATTAATTTCCAGGGCACTAAGTAATATTTTTTCTGGAAAGGGGGTGGGAGGCCAACAAAGTTTGGGAACCACTGGCCTAAAGTATGATGCAAATTTTCTATAAATCTTTTATGTAAAACCTCTATGGTGACCCTGGGCAAGTCACTTGACCCCCATTGCCCACCCTTACCACTCTTCCACCTAGGAGCCAATACACAGAAGTTAAGGGTTAAAAAAAAAACAAAAAAAAACCTCTATGAAGAGGTTAGGACCAATTATAAATTCCAAAAATAGCCCTATTTTGATTTTTTTCCCTGCCAACAGAGAAGAGCAGCAATGCACATAAACCCGCATTCACAAATTACTCAAGATTCTTTTTCTTGCTGGAGTCCAGTAGTCCTCTTCCCCAACCAACCTCTGTGCTGTGTGACACCCTCTAAGAATCTCTAGGGAAGGGTAGTATGCTGAAGGGATGCTCTATTGCCTTCATCTTTGTTGTCCATAAAGAAGCCGGGAACACCTTAGGAGTACCCCCTGCTCAATTCCTCCCCTCAAACCACCACAGCAATTTTAATTGTCGTGGGTGGTAATGAGATCCCTATCTCTGGAGTTCTTCATACAGAGGGTGGGCAGTCATTTGTCAGATACATTTTAGAGGGGATTCTTATCCATGTAAAGCTTGGACTAAATGACCTCTGATGTTCCTTTAACTCTGTGTTTCTTCTTGTAACCATTTCTGTCTAAATATGTATTCTCTGGGGAGGAGAAGACCAAGGATCACTGCTTTGATTCTCTTCTTGGTGGTTTAAAAAATATGTCCCCTTCCTCTAATCTACCTTTTATATGGATACACATTGCTCTCGATGGATCAGGTCATCTAATCTCTACTTCCTTGTTCTCTCTCTTCTATTTGCCCTTCCTCCTGGGTTCCAACTATTGATCAAGGTACATTGATGGGGATAGTAGGAGAATAATGTCAGGGTTGATGTCTTGAACCAATAAGAAAGTGTTCCACTGGAAAAAAAGTCACAATAATCACAGCTATCAGTCATATAATGCTTTATTTAAGGTTTACAAAACACTAGCCATGTTGTCTCATTTGATCTTCACCACAATCCTGGGTTAGTTAATAGTAGGTACTGCTATTATCCCAATTTTAAAGATGTGGAAACAGAGGCTGAAAGAGGTGAAGTGATCGCCCAGTCAAATAGCTTGTAAGTAAGTATCTGAAGCAGAATTTGAACTCGAGTCTTTCTGATTGCAAGTCTATTACTCTAGCCACTGTGACACTAACCTAGCAAACTCAGTCACAATCTATCTTCCTACAGCAGGATCAACAAAACCCTACAGTTAAATCACCTGCTCTCCTTCTGCAATTCCAGACAGATGGTGGGTGTGAGAGGTAATCGGTGAAATCTATGGAGCCCAGTTTTTGGTCAGCCTGAGATAAATAGCTGTTGCTATGTATAAAAGCCCCTTCGTAGTGGTCTTCTACGTATCTGCTTACATTTGCAGACCATCTCAGGTTCAGAACCTGGTTTTGGTAGCTGCTCTGATGATGGAGTCCTAGAAAATGCCCCTGGTGCCTTCCCAAATGACCCCAACAGCATCTTCCCTTAATGATAAGACTGTAGTTCAACTCAGCTCTGCAGAACAGGATTTCCATTTACATTTGTGTCTTGTTTTTGTTTTCTTTCGATACAATCTCTTTGTCCTTGAAAATAGCTTATCACAGCAATGCAAATGCCCACTTTCTATAACTGATGACTTTCTGCTTTCATATCTTCATAGGCTGTCTTTGTTCTGTTCTTGTCTGCAACTGTCCAAAGAGTTAGAAATACCAGTGATGGTTTTGACACAGCCCTAAAAAGGTTTTAATTTGGTTGATCTGATATTGGAGGCGTGGGGTGTGCGTGTGTGTGTGTGTGTGTGTGTGTGTGTGTATGTGTGTGTGGTTTGCATATTTGAAAGTGCCCAGACAAGTACCTGTGCCTAGTACAAGCTCAAGTACCCAGAGTGTTCATTTCTTTATCATAAATGTTACAACTGGGGCCAGCTGGGCGGCTCAGTGGATTGAGAGCCAGGCCTAGAGACGGGAGGTCCTAGGTTCAAATATGGCCTCAGACACTTCCCAGCTGGGTGACCCTGGGCAAGTCACTTGACCCCCATTGCCCACCCTTACCCCTCTTCCACCTAGGATTCAATACACAGAAGTTAAGGGTTTAAAAAAAAAAGAAATGTTACAACTGCCCACCCTTATCCATACTGTTCCTAGATAATATTTGATTCTCTACTTTGTGAACTCTACTAGCCAAGCTGACATTGCAGCTCAAGTGTTGATTACAATGAGCTGCAGTAGAGAAAGGTAATTAAAAAAAGGCTCCTTTGGAAAAAAATTGCCTCTTAAAGCTTTATTTATCTTTTCTCTGGAAAAGCTTTTAGTTATTAGATGGTTAAGTTATTAGACAGTCTTGCTAATAACTCCAAGTTTGTTTTTGTTTTCTGAAAGAAAACGGTTTAACTTTCTGGGGAATTTTTGAAATGCTCTGAAGGTCTTAGAATACATCTTCCCACATCCCCAATTAATGTAAGTCAAACTGAGAAGCGAAGCTAGAAAGAATGAGGTACTCTCTTCCGCAGGGAATTTTCTTCTCTGTCTGGGGCTACAGTGGTAGGCGTTTCATATTTCATTTTCTTCTTGTCAGTGTTCTGCAACCACAGACTGCCAAGGTCCCACGACCTCTGGCGTCTTAGAGGAGAGCACAGAAAATATTGCCAACGATGTAACTGTCCCCAAACTTGTGACACACAGAATAATCAACGCCCGATTCTTTGGTACACATTGTGCCTACAACACATGGAAATTTATATCACAGCACACTATATTAGCCATTCTTCAGGGACAGTCACAAAACAGGAGAAGGCAAGCAGAGAAAGCTAATCAAGTAACCACATTCCCCAAGGAGCGTCTCAGCTACAAAGAAGTCTCCTCTGGCTCTGTTGTTTTCCTTCCTGTCAAGATAGGCTTTTTTTCCCCCAGTAGCCCAGAGGCCTAGACTCTCCTGATTTCATCTACATGGCACTCCCATACTAGAAGAGATGGTGACACCCTTATTAGAACTATTAGCACTAGATACCATTTTCCTGCTTCTATATCTCAACTACTCGGCTTCTAAATTGCCTTCCAGGATTGGTGGATTTGTGAATTGATCCGAATTAAAAGCAGAACCTCTGGGTCAATGGGTATTTGCATTTTAGCCACTCTGCCAATTTCCTAATTGCTTTCCAGAATCTTTGGACCACTTCACAGTGGATTAGTGTGCCTTCCCCAAGTCCTCCATCACTGACCATTCCATTCTCTGGACATCTTTTCCAGTTTTCTGGGTGTGGGGTGAGACTTCAGGATTGTTTTGATTTGCCTTTCTCTAATTATTAGTGATTCAGATCTATGTCTCATATGGTTTTATAGTCTGAAATTTTTCTTTGGCAAATTATTTGTTTGTATCCTTTGACCATTAATCAATTGGGGAATGCTTTTTATCTTTCTTAATACAAATAAAATTTTTCAATAGGACCTCAAGGCTCTGGAATGTGCTAAGTATGGCAATAATTTAAGGATGGTTAAGGGCAGTGATAAATAGTCATTTAACCTATAGTAGAAAAAAGAGAAGGAATAGACTGCATAGTGCCTCAGGCCTCATGAGGCCCAGATTACATGAAAATCAGTCAACAAAATAGCCCCTGTGCAGACAATTAGGCCTACTGTCACTGCTCTGTCTACCTTCCTGCAAGCCTTTGTGGTTTTCCCATTAGCTACCAAACAATTAATAAAATAATTTAGTAATATCATGAGGTTGGATCACCTTCACAAAGCA
Source organism: Gracilinanus agilis (assembly GCF_016433145.1). NCBI lineage: Eukaryota > Metazoa > Chordata > Mammalia > Didelphimorphia > Didelphidae > Gracilinanus > Gracilinanus agilis. Next base: position 28,344,600 of record NC_058136.1, on the reverse strand, counting down.
GGCCCATTATGGGTAGGCTTACTGTATTCTGGAATAGCAGAATGTTTTCTTTTTTTCCCCAACATTAAGCACAATGCCATAGAATAGGCACTTTACAAATAACTTGGCGACCCTCTCTAGCCCCACTGGAACATGCCTAGCATTCATACTGCCCCAAAGACCGTATCCCACATACCTGATTGTCCTTCGTACACCTTGACCCTTCTATTGGACAGGTGAAAGTAAGTATTCTATTTACATGGTTGAAGAGGAGTAAGTTGGTCACCATTTTTCTTTCCTATAATCCTGAGCCAAATATAGCAGGCTCCTGTATGCACATAAGATCCCAAAGGCAACATCGTACTTGTTCTGTGATCAGCTCTCTCTCGGTTGAAGACTGATGGATGCAGGGATACACATACATTTTCCTTGTAGCTTCTGGCTATATTAGTCTCATTGGGCCATATGGAGTCAAGACTGCTTGTCTTTTTCTAAAAGTAGAAACAGACATGGGAAGGCCCTGCTTGCTTTCTCAAACACAATAGCCATTTAGCTGCATAAACTAATAGTATTTACTCATCATTAGGAGCAGTACCCAATATAACAAAGAGATGGCTCCCCTTACCCCAAAGCTGCCCAGTCGCCCAACCTAAGCTTTCCCCCAAAGCAGTCATTTTTGTGCATAAACAAATAGCAATGGTCTCTCCCAAATTCCGTATAATTAATGTATAAGGCCAAATCAAATGGAGCATTGAAATAGTTATAGGAATAATTAGTCTGAACAAAATATACATACACACATTCTTTCTATCTCTCTGTCTCTGTCTCTCTCCCTTTTTCTTCTTTCCCTCTTTCTCTCTCCTTCCTCCTCCCTTCCCCCCCCCTCTGTCTCTGTCTGTCTCTGTCTCTGTCTCTGTCTGTCTCTCTCTGTCTCTCTCTGTCTCTGTCTCTGTCTGTCTCTGTCTCTCTCTCTCTCTCTCTGTCTCTCTGTCTCTCTCT
>NC_058136.1:28323642-28341975 GCF_016433145.1 Gracilinanus agilis | reverse complement strand
AAGCCTAGACATCATATTACAACAAATTATCAAAGAAAACTGCTCTGATATTCTTGAATAAGAGGGTAAAATAGAAATTAAAGAACCCACAAATAATCTTCTGTAATAAATCCCCAAATGACAAATCCCAGTAATGATATAGCTAAGTTCAAAAGCTCCCAGGCCAAGGAGAAAATATTGCTGCAACCAGAACAATTTAAGTATCATGGGGCCCCAGTCAGAATTATACATGATCTGGCAACTTCTACATTGAAGGATTGGAAGGCTTGTAATATGATATTCCCAAAGGCAAGGGAACTGGGTTTACAACCAAGAATCACCTACTCACCAAAACTGACTATATTCTTAACAAAGTAGAAGATTTCCAAGAATTTCTGAAGAAAAAACCTGACCTAAACAGAAAATATGATGTCCAAATACAAAATTCAAGAGAAGCATAAAAAGGTAAATTAGAAAGAGAAAAAAAAATGTAAAGGGCTTCAATAAAGCCAAATTGTTTATATTCCTCTATGGAAAGAGGATATTTGTAACTCTTAAAATTTTTACCATTATCATATAGTTAGTAGAAGTACACATAGAGACTGTGGTAGTAAACTGTTTAGGATGACATGTAAAGAAAAAGATCAAGTGGTGAAAAGAGGACTATACTGAGAAAACTGGGAAGAGAGAGATAAAATGTGATAAATTATATCACATAAAGAGGTGTGAGGGGAAAAACTATTATAATGTAGTGGAAGATGAGGGTGGTTATGAGTAATACTTAAAATTTACTTTCACTGGAATTGGCTCAGAGAAGGAATAACTGCCAGATTCTTTGGGATATAGAATCCTATATCACCCTGTAAAGAAGTAGAAGAGGAATAAGAAAAAGGGTGTTGAGGAAGGGAGTAATATAAGAGAGGGGGAAGTTGGGAAGGTAATTAAAAGATGTTATAAAGAAGTAGGAGGGGAATAAGAAGGGGAATATGGGAAGGGGAGTAATATAAGGGAGGGGGAATGGGGGAGTGATTAAAAGCAAAACACTTGTATGGAGGGATAGAGTGAAAGTGATATGGAAATATGGATTTCCCCTAGATACCCCCAAACCCCAAAGGTGTCCCAGGTCTGAGAGTACATAAAGAATTTATTTTCCCTTGCATGTCTGCAATGCTGAGGGAAGGTGACTTTGAGCTGAGAGGAATTTCTCCTCTGGCCTCTCCCAGCTTGCTTCTGATAAACATTTATTTTGAGCTCAGATATTTAACAATCCACTAACCTGGACAAGTTTACCCCCTTTTGACTTTGAGGCGTAGGACATAACCAAATGATCTATCTCAGGTCCCAGAGTACTAAAAGACATCACTCCATCATCCAACCATCACTCATTCCCTCTGTATCATAACATGTCACCCCACCATCATTCCATCTCTAGTTATGTAGGCCCTCTTGTCAAGAGGGTATAAGTATTTCAAAATCCTTCTCCTCTGGGAGGCAGTATTCCACCTGTTCCTGCCTCCTGGCCACTCAATTCAATAATCTAACCTGCATTCAATTTAATAAATCTCTTTTATTTTTAAACTAATTACTGGAGCCTTGTCATTTCTAAAGGTGTCCTTTCCAGCCCGTGTTTCCTAATCAGCTCTCCCACATCAAAAGGAGAAAGTACAGGATTAAAAGAGAAAAAACAAGATGGAGGGGAATACACAGATGATAATCATAACTATGACTGTAAATGAGATAAACTCACTCATATAACAGGAGCAGATAGCAGAGTGGATTAAAAATTAGAACCTTATAATATGTTGTTTATAAGAAAAACATTTGAGGAAGGTAGACTCACATAGAGTAAAGGTAAGGGGATAGAGCAGACTTTATTGGGCTTCAACTGAGATGACAAAAAGAAGGAGGAGCAATCATGATCTCAGATATAGCTAAAGCAAAAATGGATCTCATTAAAAGTAATAAAGAAGGTAATTACATCTTGATAAAAGGTAGTATAGACAATAAGTAATATTAATGCTTAACATATATGCACTAAATAGTATAACCTCCAGATTTTTAAAGGAGAAACTAAAAGAGATTAAGGAAGAAAAATACAGTACAACTATACTAGTGGGGGATGTCAGCCTTCCCCTATATCAGAACTAGATAAATCTAACCCAAAAAAAAACCAAACAAGAAAGAAGTAAAGGAAATAGGAAATAAATGAAATTCTAGAAAAATTAGATTTAATAGATATCTGGATAAAACTGAATGGAGATCAAAAGGAATATACCTTCTTTTCAGAAGCACATGGTACATACACAAAAGTTAACCATGTACTAGGGCATAAAAATTTCACAACCAAATGCAGAAAAGCAGAAATAACAAATGCAGCTTTTCCACATCATAATGCAATGAAAATTACAACCATTAAGGGTTCATGGAAATGTGAATTGAAAATAAATTGGAAACTAAATAATCTAATTCTTCAAAATGGGTGAGTCAAGGGACAAAGCATAGAAAGAATCACTGATTTCAATAAAGAGAATGACAATGAAGAAACAACCTATCAAAATTTGTGGAATACATCCAAAGCAGTACTTAGGGGAGAATTTATATCTCTAAACATTTACATAAATAAAATAGAGAAAATGCAGATCAATGAATTGGACATGCAAATAAAAAACTAGGAAATTAACAAATTAAAAATCTCCAATTAAAGACTAAATTAGAAATCCTAACAATCAAAGGAAAATTAATAAAACTGAAAGTAAGAGAACTATTAAACTAATAAATAAGAATAGGAGTTGGTTCTATGGGGAAAACCAGATAAAATGGATAGAGCATTGGCTAATTTGATTAAAAAAGGAAAGAAGAGAATCAAATTACCTATATCAAAAAAGAACATAGTGAATTCACCTCCAATGAAGAAGAAATTAAAGCAATCATTAGGAGCTATTTTGCTCAATTATATGGCAACAAATTTGACAATCTAGGTGAAATGGATGAATACCTTAAAAAATATAAATTGCTTAAATTGACAAAAGAGGAACTAGAACACTTAAATAATCACATCTCAAAAAAAGAAATTCCATGAGCTATCAATAAATTCCCTAAGAAAAAATCTCTAGGGCCAGATGTGAATTCTATCAAACATTTAAAGAAAAATTAATCTCAATACTATATAAGCTATTTGGTAAAATAAGCAAAGAAAGAGTCCTACCAAATACTTTTTATGACACAATTATCGTGCTGATACCTAAGCCAGGAAGAACAAAAACAGAGAAAGAAAATTACAGATCAATTTCTTTAAAGAATATTGATGCAAAAATATTAAAATACTAGTAAAGAAACTAAAGGATTATTATTATTATTATTATTATTATATTATTATATTATCACAAGGATTATTCACTATGACCACATGGGATTTATACCAGGAATGCAGGACTGGTTTAGGAAGACTATCAGCATAATTGATCCTTTCAATAAGAAAACTAATAGCAATCACATTATTATTTCAATAGATGCAGAAAAAGCCTTTGACAAAATACAATACCTTTTCCTATTAAAAACACTAGCAAGCATAGGAATAAAAAGGCCTTTCCTTAAAGTAATAAGCAGTATCTATCTAAAACTATCAGCAAGGATCATCTGCAATGGGAATAAGTTAGAAGTCTTCCCAATAAGATCAGGAGTGAAACAAGGATGCCCATTATCGCCACTATTATTAAATATTGTACTAGAAGTGTTAGCTTTAGCAATTAGACAAGAAAAAGAGATTGAAGGAGTTAAAGCAGGCAAAGAGGAAACTAAACTGTCACTTTTTGCAGATGTTATGATGGTATACTTAGAGAATCCTAGAGAATCAACTAAAAACTAGTTGAAATAATCAATAACTTTAGCAATGTTGCAGGTTACAAAATAAGCCTACATAAGTCATCAGCATTTCTATATATTTCCAACAAACTCCAGCAACAAGAGTTAGAAAAAGAAATTCCTTTAAAATCCCTCTAGACCATATAAAATACTTAGAAATCTATTTACCAAGGCAAAAATTATATGAAAATAATTACAAAACATTTTTCACACAAATAAAGTTAGATCTAAACAATTAGTAAAAACATTAATAGTTCATGGGGTAGGCTGAGCTGATATAATAAAAATGATGGCCCTACCCATATTAATTGACCTATTAAATGACAAACCAATCAAACTACCAAAAAACCTATTTTATAGAACTAGAAAAAAATAACAACAAAATTTATCTGGAAAAACAAAAGGTCAAGAATATTAAGGGAACTAATAAAAAATGTTATGGATGGTGACCTATCAGTACCAGATCTTCAGCTGTACTATAAGGCAGTAATCTGTTACTGATTAAGAAATAGAAGGGTGGATCAGTGGAATAGATTAATTGTTAATGACCTCAGCAATCAAGTATTTGATAAATCCAAAGATCCCAGATTTTGGGATGAGAACTCACAATTTGACAAAAACTGCTTGGAAAATTGGAAAACAGTATGGCAAAGATTAGCTTTAGATCAACATCTTACACCCTATACTAAGATCAAAATGGATATATGATTTAGACATAAAGGGTGATGTTATCAATAAATTAGGGGAACATAGAATAGTTTATTTGTCAGATGTATGGAGAAGAATTTATGATCAAATAAGAGATAGAGATAAGATGTAAAATGGATAATTTTGATTATAATAAATTTAAGAGGTTTTGTATAAACAAAACCAATGAAACCAAGATTAGAAGAGAAAAAACAAACTAGGAAAATTTTTATAACAAATTTCTTTGACAGAGGTCTCATTTCTGAAATATATAAGAATTAATCAAATTTATAAGAATGCAAGTCATTACCTAATTGACAAATGGTCGAAGGATATTAGAGAAGTGCAAATTAAAACAACTCTGAAGTACCACCTCATACCTATAGATTGACTAATATGACAGTAAGGGAAAATGATAAATGTTGGAGGGAATGTGGCAAAATTGGAGGAATTCCAGGTGAACTGGAAAGACCTCCAGGAACTGATGCAGAGTGAAAGGAGCAGAGCCAGAAGAACATTGTACACAGAGACTGATACACTGTGGTAAAATTGAATGTAATGGACTTATGTACTAGCAGCAATGCAATGACACAGGACAGCTCTGAGGGATTTATGGTAAAGAACACTGCCCACATTCAGAGGAAGGACTGCAGGAGAGGAAACGTAGAAGAAAAACAACTGCTTGAACACTTGGGTTGATGCGGACATGATTGGGGATGAGGACCCAAAATGACCATACCAATGCAACTATCAATAATATGGAAATAGGTCTTGATAGATGACACATGTCAAAACCAGTGGAAATGTGCATTAGCTATGGAGAGGGGTTTGGGGGGTGAAGGGGAAAGTAAGAACATGAATCATGTAACTATGGAAAATTTTTCTAAAAAATAAAAAAATAAAAAATAATAGGAGCAAAACGACATGATTTTCTTTAGTGAACTTTTGTACTGCCTTTTCCATTTCACCAATTTTACTTTGTAAAGAGTTCTTTTCTTTAGGGAATTTGTGTAACACTTCTTTCCTAGGGCCAATTCTGCCTTTTAGGAAGTTCTTCTCTTTAATGCATTTTTATATATCTTTTTCCATTTGTCCAATTTTAAATTTCTTCTCCTCATTGGGTTTTTGTGCCTCTTTTACCAACTGACCTATTCTGTTTTTTAAGGTTTTAATTTCTTCAGTATTTTTTGTGCCTCCCTTACCAAACTGTTGACTCTTTTAATGGAATTCCCATATCACTCTCATTTCTTTTCTCAGTTTTTCTTCTATCTCTTTTATTTGATATTTAAAATCCTTTTTGAGCTCCTTGATTATTTCTTTTTGGCCATGAGAGCAATTCATATATTTCTTGGAAGTCTCAGATACAGCAGCATTGACTTTGTTGACTTCTTCTGAGTTTGTCACCAAATATTTGTCACCCTGTCACCAAAATAATTTTTATGTTGAGTTTCTTGTCTTTGTTATTTTCTCATCTTTAGCATTTTTCTTTTATTTTTTAAAAACTGTTAAAGTTGGACTTAGAAACTTAGTTGAAAGGAACACTGTTCTAAGCCTCAGGTTCTTTGTGTAGCTGCCATCAGAGCTGGCATAGGGGATCTATCTGCTTTAACTTCTTCCAATGTGGTATGAGGTGTATTTAATACTCTCTTGGCTTGTGCTCTGGTCTGTGAGTAACCCAAGCACTCTTTTACCCCTTGGAACTATGATCAGGGTCTTCCTGCTCCCCCATGGCCACTAATGTTTGCTAGTACTCCTTTTTACCCTGATACTTCATCCCCAGACTTCTACTTGGTATATGGGCAATGCAACAAGAGTCTTGTGCCTAGAGTCAGCAAAGGATTCCCTACAACCTCCTTCTGGACAGTTGTCCAACCTCCCCCTTGCTGTCTGTGGCTGGAAGATCTGGAAACCTTTGCTGGTGCTTTAGCTACCTCCAAGGCCCGTTGTTGCTCCACCTCCACCTTGATGCATTAGATTCCTCATGCTAAGTTGTTTCAGACTGAAAATACTTTACTTCATATTTTCTGGGCTGTGTTGCTCTAGAATTCATTCTGAGGTGTCATATCAGAGTTTTTGGAAGGTAATTTGGTAAAGATTAGACAAGTCTGTGTACTTTCTCTGCCTTCTTGGCTCCACTCCCCAAAAAAGAATGCTTTCAAAGCATGCTCTATGACATTCTGGTTGACAGTCCTTCTTGAGGCCTACTGGTCAGGGCCACCCTTTCATAGAATGTAAGACAGGCAGAGCTAAAAAAGCTTCTCAGGGAAAGGTTGAAATCCAGCAGTCATTAATTGGATTTATTTTCCTTTAAAGGAAGGCTACCTTCTGACTCTCAAAAAAAAAAAAAAAAAAAGAAAAGTATGGGAATGTGAAGGAACCAAGGCCATTCTCCTCCCTCTTATCATTTCTCCCCTTAACTGTTCCAAAGACCTCCTAATCAGTCCCCTTTCCCTCTCCAGCTTCCTGTACAGCTGCCAGAACTGATTTTCCTAAAAAATCTCTTTGGACAGCACCATTACTACCCTTAAAATGCTTTGGTGGCTCCCTATCACCTCTCAAGTGAAATTCCAACTTCTCTGTTTGACATTTAAGTCCTTCCACAGTATGGCTCCCCACTGTCTTTCCAACCTTATTTTATATTACTACCCTTCACAAACTCTACATTTCAGCTAAGCTGGCCAACTTACTTCTCTTTGTTTATAAAATTCAGTCTCCCACCTCCATACTTTTGTACAGGCTGTTCTTTTTGCCTAGAATTCACTCTTTCCTCACCTATGCCTTTTAGGATCTATAACTTCCTTCAAGGCCTAGTTCAAGTGCTTTCTCTTATATAAGGCCTTCCCTAATCTGCCCAGGTATTACAGCCCTCCACTCCTCCCAAAATTAGAATTATTATGCATTTACTGTATATGAATACACACGTATATGTTATTTATGTTTAGTTTTTAGTTATAATTAAGTTGCACATAATAATTACTTAGTGAATGAAGAATAATATAGCTAAGATTTAAATTCTTAAAAACACTCAACATATGCTATACTTACATTTTGTATAATCTCATTTTGATCCTCACAACTACTCTATGATGTGTTATCCCCATTTTATAGATGAAGAAATGGAGACCAATAGATATTAAAGGAGTTCAAAGGCATAGAGCCACCTCAAGCTCTTACCAAAGGTCACTAAGTTATTTAAGAGTCCAAGGTAGTATCTGAACTCAGATCGTTAGCATTTCATTAACTTAACATTATACCATGCAGCTAGGATGAGTCAATATTTTAACAGGCTTCTAGTTTACCAATTCTCACTCAAGCAGCAGAAAATCAATTCTGGCTAGAAAAGTAAATTGGCCTTCTGCCCTATGCCTCACCTTTTTTTTCTCCCCTATGGGAAGTTTTTTTATAGACTTAAACTAAAGCTCTTTGATGATCAGTGTTCCCTCAATGCTTTCAGATTCTACAATCACAATCTTACCTGGGCCTCAGGATGTTATTTCATGATCTGAGAAGACAGTAAGGCTTTGGGGAAAGAGTGCTAGCTCTGGTGTTAGAGGACCTGGATTCAAATCCCACTTACGTGAGTTACTATGTGGGTGATTTGACTTCTCTGGGTCTCATTTTCCTCTTCTATAAAATGCTTTTGAGAGAGAGAAGTGTTGGCCTCAAAGCTCCCCCTCTTAACTCTCTGAGTCTAGGAACCCATAATGCCTACAATAGAGTAAGGCACATGCTAGTAACAGAATGAAGTAAAGTCTTGATAAAATCAGCACAGATCCTTTAGAAGAGATTCCAGTACCATTGAAACAGAACTTGGATTTTCAGTGCAATATTGCCTTTGGGAAGATGTGGCTTGAGAGGCAGCATGGTAGAGGAAATAGAGAGAAGAACTCGGAGTTAGAAAAATAACATCAATCCAAGTCCTGCCTCTGACACTAGCTGCATGACTGGGAGAAGGTTTCTGAACCTCATAGGGCCCAGGCAATTCCTAGGACTCAAAGTTATAGATGAGATATCATTGTGCATCTGTGAAGGGAGTTTCTTTAAGGGATGTTCACTGGCTAAGGAAAGCACATGTCTGGACCCAAGACAAACAACCTGACAACACTGGTTTGTATATAGAAGAGCTACCAAATTCTAATCAGAGGAAAAAATGGAATTTTCCCTTAGTGGATAGTAAAAATGGCATGGATTACAAAAGATCTTGCTTTGGTGCTTGACAGCACCTCCAAGCCATTGTGACTCAAAGCCCCTTCCCTAGCATCCCTGACCAAGAAACTACTATAATGGCCAATCCTTGGCTGTCCTGTTTGTGGTGAAGTTGTTGGAAATACTTCCAGAGACAGCAAAAAGCAAAGCCCCTGAACCAGCAGACAAGACACAGGATAACAGGTGGATGGCTTGTTGTAAACTGTTGTGTGTTTCCTGGGAAGTATGTGTTGATCAGCCATTCAAACAATGTGGTACCTTTATCAAGTATATTTGGCATATGGTTGATTTTTCTAAAGCATTTATCTTCATTTATTTGGTCTTTCGTTCTAAAGAAGGAACAACACAAAGAAATGATTATTTAGGGCCTCCTAAATGGTTACCCTGAGTATGAAATATGTGTTAGAGTTGACTTTGATTTCTGGGAAGTAATGCTCTCAATCTATGCTCTCTTTAAAGAAGAAATGCAACTGAGTGCAATGACAAGAGTGTTGTATTTAGAGGCAGAAAGACCTGGATTCAGTGCCAATTCACACCTATCAGGCCAATATGATGTGGCAAAATTGGGACACTAATGCATTTTTTTTTCTCTCCCCTTTATTTTATTTTATTAAAAAATTTTCATTCCAAATTTTACAAAGCCAAATGAAACAAACATTTCCATATACAAAGAAAAAGAAGATAGTACACAAATGAAATCACAAATCTTCTTTATGTTTAGCTTACTTTTCTTCATATCAACATAACAAATCCCATCTACAAGTGTCCTAACCCCTCCTCATTCTTCCCAAATCATGGAAGATATTCTCAGGGCAGCCAACATCTACACAGAAATTTAGTCTTTCATATTTCATCTTTCTGTTCATTTTCTGGAGGAAACATTCAGAGTTTATTCTTCCAACATTAATTCTGAGGCTCTGTATAATGTTATCCTGGTTCTACTCATTTAACTGTTCATTATCTCATATAGTTCTTCCCAAGTTTTTTTAAAAATCAGTCTGCTCATTGCTTTTTATGGCACAGTAGTATTCCATCACAATCAGATACCACAGTTTGTTCAGTCATTCCTCAATTGATGGTACACTAATGCATTTTTGGTGGAGTTGTGAAATGGTCCATCCGTTCTGGAGGGCAATTTGGAACTATGCCCAAAGGGTTATAAAACTCTGTATACCATCGATCCTATAATACTACTACTAGATCTTTATATCAAAGAGATCATGAAAAGGAGTAAACGACCTACTTGAACAAAAATATTTATAGCAGCTCTTTCTATGGTGGCAAAGAATTGGACATTGAAGGTATGTCTATCAATTGGGGAATTGCTGAGCAAATTCTGGTATATGTTGGTAATGGAATACTGTTGTGCAATAAGATATAATAAGCAAGATGATTTCAAATAAAGCTGAAAAGATCTACATGAACTGATACAGAGTGAAATAAGCAGAACCCAGAGAACATCATACACAGTAACAGCAATATTGTATGAAGATCACCTGTGAAAGACTTAGCTAGTCTCAGCAATACAATGATCTGGGACCTTTCTGAAGGACTTATGACAAAGAATGTTATCCATTTCCAGAGAAAGAACTGTTGGAGGTAAAATGCAGATTAAAGCATGCAATTTTTCACATTAGTTTATTGACAATTTTATTTTGGAGTTTTGGTTTTATATGAATATTCTCTTTCAGCACTGACCACTATGAAAGAATATTTTCCATGATGATAAATGAATAATCCAGATCAAATTGCTTACCATCTCCAAGATGGTGGAGGGGAGGGAGGGAGACAATTTGGAGTTTATAATGTGAGAGAACATATGTTTAAAATTGTTTTTACTTGTAATTGGGAAAACAAAATATCTTCGAATAAAAACAAAATAAATAAAAACTACAAAATAAAAGAAAAACCTGGATTCAAATCCAGCCTCTGATACTTGCTAGCTGGGAGACCACTGACAAACGCTTTGTCTCTCTATGCCTCAGTTTGCTCCTCCGTATAACAGTTTACTTTAGAAACTTATCAAGGATGTTTAGAATGGTAGCTGTCCTTATACTGTTTAGATAATGGGCTTAGTTTGGCCGAGCAAGTGATTTCACAGGAGGGAAGAGGGAGTATGTTTTGCCTTTTATCTTGAATGGGTTCCCCAACCACGGCCCCCCAACTTAAACCATAAATGTTTCATATAGACTTCAAGTAAAGGGAGGAGTGGTTAGAAATCGGAACTGAAACTCAAAGATGCATTTTTGATTTTGTATGCTTTCATATTTTCATAAAGACCCAGGAATTCAAAGGCATGAAGTTGCCCTCAAGCCACTGGCTGTTCCCTTCTGGGTAAGAAGGTTTATTGAATGGAATTCAAAGCCTGCCTTACCTCCCTCTTCCTTTGATTTCACTGTCAGTACTGGACAATATCATTATTGAATAATCCGGGCACAAGGGTGAGGAATGAAAGCTTCATGCTGTTAATTTTTCTGCATCCTCTTCAAATTCACAGAGGGAAAATCCAATTTCTGTCACTTCTGAACTGCCCAAGGAATAGAGATCATCACCTACCAAGAATGTTTTTCTCCCTATCCTTAGAAGTAAAGAAACTAGAAAGCTGGAACCAGGGAAGGAAGGAGGGAAAGATAAACCTGTATTCTGATTTTCTAGATGAGGGCTATTTAAACCATAGAAATTCAATTGAGTCAGATCCAATTTGACAAACATTTACCAAGCCCCAGCTATGTGAAAAGCCCTGTGTAAGTCTTTAAGTCTGAGAGAAAAAGAGAGGGAGAGAGAAAGACAGAGAGAAAGTGCAAACACTATCTTACTTGTATCTTCTCACCCCAGTTCTTTAAGGTGGGTAGCATAAGTATCGTTATTCCTATTTTTCATATTCAATTAAAATATATGAAACACCCTGCTCTGTTCAGTACACTGAGGGAAATGGAGAGTTGGGGAATAAGACCAGCTTGGTGCCTGTCCTCAGGGAGCCTAAAGTCTGATAGAGGGATATTGTAAACATAGGAGAGGAATCCAGGGTTCTGAGACTTTATAACCACAGCCACGTGACAAAGTTAAGACTCGAACTCAGGTCTTTTAACAACATATCCAGTATATTTTCCACCATACTATGGAATACATATATGTGAAAACAACAATTGAAAACAGAAGTAGATTACGGTAAGGGACGAAAGCAATGCCAAACTATTAGTTCCAAAGACAGATGGGAAAGGAGGGTTTTCTTGGGGTAGTACAAAGAGGAGAGTGTTAATAGGCCACAGCATGGTTGTCACAGTTCTGTGATCCAGTTGCCAGATGTGGCTTCAAATGGGGACAATAAAATATGTTTCTCTCATTGAAGTTTTGCTCTTAAACAGCCTAAGGGAAAAATTTTCTGTGCTGTGCCTCCACTCCATTCTTACAAAAGAGGGGAAGGTTCAGAAGGTCACCTATTTTTCCCCATGCCAAAGGATCCATATAGCTCCCAACTGACTTGCACATGGAAGTACGATTAAGACTTAGTTTAGGGGAAGCTGGGTAGCTCAGTGGATTGAGAGCCAGGCCTAGAGACAGGAGGTCCTAGGTTCAAATCCGGCCTCGGACACTTCCCAGCTGTGTGACCCTGGGCAAGTCACTTGACCCCCATTGCCCACCCTTACCACTCTTCTGCCTTGGAGCCAATACATAGAAGTTAAGGGTTTAAAAAAAAGACTTAAATAAAAAGTGCTGTCTCCCCATATAGTGTCAATATGAAATATCAGACAAGTCATTATATCAGGGATCCATCATTTGACTTGGATAGGAATCAACTTCTTTGTAGATTAGAGTTTTAAATGTTGCCTGAGATTTAGAGAATTTAAGTGACTATCCCAGGTTCCCACAACTAGTTATGTACCAGAGGCAGCATTCGAACTCAGGTTTTCTTGACTCTAAATGCAGTATTTTCTCCACTCTGTTATGCTACAACTCATATCAGTAATAATAGGGGAGGAAAACCCATTTGGTATTGGGTAGACAAATGGACCTGTTGATCAGTTTCCTCTGATTGTGCTGTCATTGCAGAGATACAACCATACGTGTGACATCATTTGGGTCTATCTCTAATGGCACTTGTTACATTCTGATGTGAATTATATTTCTTTGCATAGTCAACAAAATTGGTTAGGGCTCATCTCTGGAGCTTGTTTAGTGACCCTAAGAGGAGGCATAAATGGATTAAACTGAATCGAATTAGAAAATACTTGAATCCACTCTTGTCCTTCAAACATTGAAGATTACTAGGCTTGTTCACTCTACAGAATCTCAGATTCTTTGGGTTCACTTGTGAGATGATGGCAAATAGGCTGGACAAAGTCAAAGATTAGGAAAGCCTCATCTTTCATGGGCAAAAATTGTTGGTGTGTTCAAAAAACGATGAGGCTTGGGGGCAGCTGGGTAGTGTTGTAATTATAAGAAATATAGACTGAGATTAAAAGGAGAAGTAATATTTTAATTATGGTCATGTTGGTAAAATAAAAACTTGACCACGCGCCTGGCTAAGATCTAATTCAAATACCCCACCATACCTTTCTCCCCATAGACCACGTGCCTGCCTTTTCCAATGCCAAAAAGAGCAATCTACCAGTCGGTGGGCAGGTAACAAAAGAGGACTTCTCAAGCCCGACCTCCCAATTTAAGCTACGTTTTACATTCATTCACGTCAAGACCAGAAACCCGTTGAACCATGGAAAATGTAGTTTCAAAGTCCCCTAAATGTCCACAGGAAGTTTGTCATATATCTAAATATTTTAAAGCTCAAATGAGCCCCAAATACCTCTCAATAGAACCCCCAAAATTCCAAATAACACAGTAGCTCATTGGATTGAGAGCCAGGCCTAGAGATGGGAGGTCCTAGGTTCAAATCCGGCCTCAGACACTTCCCAGCTGTGTGACCCTGGGCAAGTCACTTGACCCCCATTGCCCACCCTTACCAATCTTCCACCTATGAGACAATACACCGAAGTACACGGGTTTAAAAAAAAACAACAAAAAACCAACAAAAAATGATGAGGCTTATCATTTGAGTGATTTGACTTTGTATTTGAAGGAGAACACCTACATCTTAGGATCAGAAATCATGAGCTCAGAAGAACCTTAGAGATCATCAAGCCCAAACCCTTTCATTTTACAGAGGAGGAACTGAAGCTCAGAGGAGGGGAAAGGAATCGACCAAGGTCACACAGCTCGTCATTGACAGAGCTGGGTTTAAAAACTGGTCCTGTGAACTGCACAGCCACCACTCGTTATAGTTCACCTATTTAGTAAGGTTTCCATTTTATTTGAAAGCATAGTCAGCTTTAAGGCCCACTCTCATTTCCTTGAGTATTCCTATATGAAAATACTTGTCAAGAGACTTAACATCTTCTGGTCATTTGCCGTATTTCTCAGGTATTCCTACTGATCAATACAGTTATTCTCATCAATTCTATTTTTTTAAACCCTCACCTTCCATCTTGGAGTCAATACTGTGTATTGGCTCCAAGGCAGAAGAGTGGTAAGGGTAGGCAATGGGGGTCAAGTGACTTGCCCAGGGTCACCCAGCTGGGAAGTGTCTGAGGCCAGATTTCAACCTAGGACCTCCCGTCTCTAGGCCTGGCTCTCAATCCACTGAGCTACCCAGCTGCCCCCCTCATCAATTCTGATGGCTACTGATAATGCTTTCTCTTGGAAGTATTTATTTGCCTCTCAGTGAAAATGCTTGAATCTTATCCTTACTCTTCTATTGAGGTGCTGGGTAGAGGACAAATCAATCAGATTTGGAGTCAGAAGTCCTGGGGTCAGATTTCTTCTCTACCCCTGACTTGACAGCCCTGCAAGTCATTTCAGCTTTCTGAGTCTCGTGCTTGCATCTGTAGGATGGAGAACATCCCATGTGCATTACTTCCATCACAGGGCCCTTAAAAGGAACAAACATGATTAGGTATGTAAAGTGTATTATAAACCTTAAAGCAATCCGAGAAGTGAATTCTCTTTCTTTACCCCCTCAGCTTCCCACCCCCACCTCCATGCCCCCACTATTAACACGAAAGCAACTCCTGGATTTCTGTCAATAGTGGCTTTTTTATATTGTTCTGTTAAAGTCCTTTCGGTTGAATGAAGGAGTTGATATGGAGAGGAAGTCTGTAGGCTAAGCCTTGAACTCATTCCGGAAGGTAGGAGTTGGTAGATAATAGCTACCAGAATCTGGGCTGAGTAATACATACGGATTGAATGAATCTCAGAGGAAGAGAGATTAGTGAGTCATGGAGGAAGCAGAAAGGTCTGCAAATGGCAAAGGGGAGCGAAGAATATTGTGCCTCGCTCCCACTGTGATCGGTGACTAAGGAGCATGAGTCATCATGCAGTTAAGGCTGAAGCGTGTGTCCAGGGAAGAAATGGCATCAGGAGGGAGCGTGGTCTCGGAGTCAGAAGATGAGTAAGAAGGACAACGTTACAGATGAAAGGAAATTCACGCGTGAAAGAAGTGTCTCAGAGGACACAGTGGGAGAGGCAAATGGGTCTCTCCTGGGGCAGCACTGCCACAGGGCTGAGAGAGAGAGATAGGAGCGAGGGAATGGATGTCTGGAGCTGGGGAGGAAAGAAGTCCAGGCAATGTGGACAGTGACTTTGCTGACTAAGGAACGTGACCAAGTGGTTTCCTACTGGCTCACCTCTCAGCCCTTGGGCTGGCTACACTGCTATGAATTGGGGTCGGCTTGATGAGTGATGTAGCCCTTGGGCCTTAGCCAGTGGCCTGTCCTGAGCCCTCTTCCCCAGCCAGGGCAGGCAGAGCCTGGACACTTGGTGCCCCTGGGCCAGTCAGGAAGAGGCGGAGGTGGTGTCTCCGTCAGGAAATCAAGACTCCTAGAGAGGGGCCAAGCTATGTACATTTGGAGGAAAATGACAGCTAAAAACCGTTCCCCAAAGTAGGAGAGAATTGATTGGCTGCCTTCCTTGCCCACTGCAGGTCTCTGGTGGAAACCAATAGATTTTCTCTAGCATGCACAAAGTGGAAAGGAGTTTTGATAGCCTGGCCTAGAGGGGAAGCATCTTTACATCTTTGCTCGAAAAGGTAGATATGCTAGCAAGGGAAAACAGCCACAAGACGTGGCCGTGGCCAGTGTGGTCCATGATGGCGTCCGCCTGGAGCTCTCTTAAATCCGGAGACTGGGTTAGAATCGCTGTCACCCTGTCAACCAGCATGGTTACACAGAAGAAAAAAAAAAAGGCCAGGGCTATTTCGGGAGGTCCCCACAGTCGGAGAGAAATCAACTGCTTTCATTTTGCCTTTAAAATACACTTCACCGGCCACTTGTCCCCATTTTACTATTGTTTGGGGGCTCGGGTGACAACAGCAAATCATTTTGTATTAGAAATTCTGAGGAGAAAGAGGTATCTAGGCAACAGGAATGAAAATGAAATGCCATAATTCTGTAGCTCTTTCGCCACCTCTCAAAGCTTCTCCTTTCCTTCAAGTCGGCTGCTTGCTAGGATATTATCATTAGAAGGCCTCAATATATATTTCATTCTTTTAACCTCTTTGATGTTGCATATTCATGGGGTCATGTTCATTTTGAAGCTGAAACAGGTTGAGGGTGGGTGGGCAGCAGAAGCACTGGCTTTCAAAGCAGGAAATCTGCTTTCCATTCTACTCCTGGCTGGCCGGTGTCCTTAGGCAAGTCGCTGAACCTCTCAGCCTCAGTTTTTGTATCTGTGAAATGGAATAATTGCAATTGTTTGTTGCAAGGGTCAAGTGAGATAACACGTGAAGCCCCTTGCAAAGCTTACGGCGCTATATAAGTGCTATTATTATTATCATCAGCATTTCACCCTCCTGGGCCTAAATTCTTCCATTTGATTTGCAAGGGACTTTAGAGATCATCTGCTCCATTCCTCTCATTTTAAAGAAGAGAAACTGAGGCCCAGAGGTCACATAGATATTGGCTTCGCTGGAATTCGAACCTTCATCCCCTGATTTTAAACCAAGTACCCTTTCCCACTCTACCACACTGTTTCTTCCTCTGTCAACTGAGGGTGTTAAACTGATGATTTCACCGCCATCTTTAAAGTTCAAAAGTCTCTGATTTCATCCAAATGCAAGTCATTTCCATCCACCTCTCTTTGGGCGTGGAGGATCATACACCGCCAGGTGCTGGTAGTTATTTTCACTGGTCCTCCGAAGGTGACTTGTAATGGCAATCGATGTCTGAGAATCATGGAGATAAACTCGCGATAGACGCAGAGCTTGCCTCTAAGGTTCCCCAGTTCAGGTGGCACGTATGGGCTTCACCAAGGCTTTAATCCCTGGTTACAACAATCACACACTCTGTTGATTTCCCCCTTGCTTTTATGAGGTGTGATAAACAGCAGTAACCTGGAAACAAATGTGGACTTTTGTTAGGGGATTGTTTTATCGGAAGATAAATGAGCTTCCGGGTCTAGGTAAATCACTTAGAAAGAACACCTCCATCTGGGCTCATTACATTAGCTATTGCTTGCCCAGGAGTGAACATCCTTCACGGTGTTGCCGGTGATATCATTTTAGGATTTGGCCATCAATTTGAATAACTAATAATCTGCATTAGCTCTCTTGCTAAAAGAACATTCCACAGTAATGCTATTTGATAGACAATATAGTCCAACTTCCATTTATCACTGGATAAACTGCAATTGCCTCCCACTGCTGCATAGTTGTTACTAATGGTATCTTTTTATATGTTTCGACTTCTGGTTTTGGAGATTCCATAAACTATTCTTCCAGCCTCCCCCTGGCTTTTTCACAGCAGAGAATCTGGCTCCTCTTCTTCTTTTGTGAGAACTAGCCTGATGTCCTAGCTTCTGGATTCTTCTCTCTTCTTGTCATTCAGAATCGGAAGGAACCACAGATGCCATCTGAGTCGAGGGACACTTGGGTGCCTCTGCCATGATTAAGATATATATGAGGTGCCACTGAAAGTTCTAGACACCACGTTAGAGAGAAGCCATCTTTAAACAAGAGTGTATTCAGGATAGGTCAACCTAGACTGGGAAGGGATCCTTTTAGAGCAGTGATTCCCAAAGTGGGTGCCACTGCCCCCTGGTGGGTGCTGCAGCGATCCAGGGAAAGTGGTGATGGCCACAGGTGCATTTATCTTTCCTATTAATTGCTATTAAAATTTTAAAGAAATTAATTTCCAGGGGGCTGAGTAATATTTTTTCTGGAAAGGGGGCGGGAGCCCAAAAAAGTTTGGGAACCACTGTTAGAGCTAGAAAAGAACTTGAGACCATTGAGTATAGAGCATCGATTGAAGTAACTGGGAATGTTTAGCCTTGAAAAGAAATGATTGAGAGGGGAGCATGATAACTGCCTTCAAATATTTAAAAGGCCATCATGTGATGCAGAGTTTGTTCTGTGTGGCCCCATGCCTAACTATGGTAGAACTAGGAACAGTGCATTAGAATTACAGAGGAAGATTTCAGTTTAAAGGAAGGATAACTTTCCTAGCCATTAGACATTTTTTGAAAAATCTTACTTGTCTTTGACCCAGAAATCCCCCATATATATATATATATATATATATATATATATATATATATATATATATATATATATAT
>NC_058136.1:28240954-28268718 GCF_016433145.1 Gracilinanus agilis | reverse complement strand
AAGGGAGAAATTAATAAAATCGAAAGTAAAAGAACTATTGAATTAATAAATAAGACTAGAAGCTGGTATTTTGAAAAAAAAACAGATAAAATAGACAAAGTACTGGTCAATCTAATAAAAAAAGAAAAGAAGAAAACCAAATTGACAGTATCAAAGATAAAAAGGGAGACCTCACCTCTAATGAAGGGGAAATTAAGGCAATCATTAAAAACTATTTTGCCCAATTATATGGCAATAAATTTAACAATTTAGGAGATATGGATGAATATTTACAAAAATATAAATTGCCTAGATTAATAGCAGAAGAAACAGAATACCTAAATAATCCCATATCAGAAAAAGAAATTGAACAAGCCATCAAAGAAGTCCCTAAGAAAAAAATCGCCAGGGCCTGATGGATTCACAAGTGAATTCTATCAGACATTCAAAGAACAACTAATCCCAATACTATACAAATTATTTGATATAATAAGCAAAGAAGGAGTCCTACCAAATTCCTTTTATGACACAAATATGGTACTGATTCCAAAGTCAGGAAGATCAAAAACAGAGAAAGAAAACTACAGACCAATCTCCCTAATGATCATAGATGCAAAAAGTTTAAATAGAATATTAGCAAAGAGACTCCAGCAAGTGATCAAGAGAATCATCCACCATGATCAGGTGGGATTTATACCAGGAATGCGAGGATGGTTCAACATTAGGAAAACCATCCAAATAATTGACCATATCAACAGTCTATCAAACAAAAATCACATGATTATCTCAATAGATGCTGAAAAAGCCTTTGACAAAATACAGCATCCATTCCTATTGAAAACACTGAAAAGTATAGGAATAGAAGGACCTTTCCTAAAAATAATAAACAGTATATACCTAAAACCATCAACAAGCATTATATGCAATGGGGATAAATTTGAAGCCTTCCCAATAAGATCAGGAGTGAAACAAGGATGCCCATTATCACCTCTATTATTTAACATTGTACTAGAAACACTAGCAGTAGCAATTAGAGAAGAAAGAGAAATTGAAGGTATTAACATAGGACAGTTTTGATCAGAGAGAGAGAGCCCATAGAACAGTTCTGATCTGAGAGAGCCTATAGAACAGGTCTGATCTGGGAGAGACCTTAGAACAGATCTGATCAGAGAGGGCACATAGGACAGTTCTGAAAAGAGAGGGTCCATAGCACAGTTCAGATGTGAGAGAGCCCAAAGCACAGTTCTGATGTCAGAGAGCCCATAGAACAGTTCTGATGTCAGAGAGCCCATAGAACAGATATGATCAGCGAGAATACATAAGACAGTTCTGATGAGAGATGGATGATACTACAGTTTTGACCAGAGAGAGCCCATAGGACAGTTCAGATCAGAGACAGCCTATAGAACAAATATCATCAGAGAGAGCCCATAGAAAAATTTTGATCAGAGTGATCCCATAAAACAGTTCTGATAAGAAAGAGTCCTTAGAAAGGATCTGATCAGAGAGAGCCCATAGAACAGTCCTGATCTGAGAAAGCCCATAGAAGAGTCCTGATCAAAAAGAGCCCTTAGCACAGTTCTGATATGAGAGAGCCCATAGAACAGTTCTGATCAGATTGAGCCCATAGAACAGTACTGATTAGACAGAGTCCATAGAACAGTCCTGATCAGAGAGAGCCCATAGAACAGTCCTGATCAGAGAGAGCCCATAGAACTGATATGATCATTGAGGGCCCATAGTACAGTTCTGAGTAGAGAGGGTCCATAAAAGAGATCTGATCATAGAGGGCCCATAGGAGAGTTCTGATCTGAGTGTAGCCATAGAACAGATCTGACCAGAGAGTGCCCATAGTGCAGATCTTACCAGAGGGCCCATAGGACATTTCTTTCTTTTTTTAAAATATTTCATTTTTTTAGAAAAATTTTCCATGGTTACACGATTCTCGTTTTTACTTTCCCCTTCACACCCCTTTACCCACCCCCCATATTATAAGGATAAAAAATAATAAAGGCTGGTATAAATATATATATATTAGTATTTTAATTAAAGCCATGCTGATAGATAAAGTTATTAGACCACACGCTTGTAAGAATTCAAAATCGCCGCCCTCGCCATTATTGTCTCCTGTCTCCTCCCGAGTCTGCTGGCCAAGAGACCACTCCCACCTAACCCAGGAGATTTAAACTCTTCTCTGCGTGGAGACGTAGGCCTCCCCACGCCCAAAGAACCGGAACCGGAAACCCGTTGGACCACGGGAAATGTAGTTTGATAATTTCCCGTGTCCATAGAAAATACATATATATACTTAAAGATGACATCTCCCAAATTTCACTTTTACAATATCCAACACACATTTCCACTGGTTTTAACATGTCTGATCAATCAAGACTTATTTACATATTTTTGATAGTTGCATTTCTGTGTTCTTTTAGTGTCACATCCCTAACCATGTCCTCATCGACCCATGTGTTCAAGCATTTGTTTTTCTTCTGTGTTTCCACTCTTGAAGTTCTTCCCCTGAATGTGGGTAGGGTTCTTTTCCATAAATCACTCAGATTTGTCCTGGGTCATTGCATTGCTGCTAGTACAGAAGTCCATTACATTAGATTTTACCACAGTGTATCTGTCTCTGTGTACAATGTTCTCCTGGTCCTGCTCCTTTCACTCTGCATCAATTCCTGGAGGTCTTTCAAGTTCAAGTGGAATTCCTTCAGTTTATTATTCCTTTGAGCACAATAGTATTCCATCACCAGCATATACCACAGTTTGTTCAGCCATTCCCCAATAGAAGGGCATCCCTTCCTTTTCCAGTTTTTTACCACCACAAAAAGCACAGTTATAAATATTTTTGTACAAGTCTGTTTATCTATAATCACTTTGGGGTACAAACCCAGCAATGCATCAAAGGGCAGGCAGTCTTTTAGAGCTCTTTAGGCAAAGTTCCAAATTGTCATCCAGAATGGTTAGATCAATTCACAACTCCACCAGCAATGCATTAATGTCCCAAATTTGCCACATCCCCTCCAACATTCATTACTCTCCCCTTCTATCATTTTAGCAAAACTCCTAGGTGTGAGGTGATACCTCAGAGTTGTTTTGATTTGCATTTCTCTAATTATTAGAGATTTAGAGCACTTTCTCATGTGCTTATTGATTGTTTTGATTTCTTTATCTGAAAATTGCCTATTCATGTCCCTTGCCCATTTATCAATTAGGGAATGGCTTGATTTTTTATACAATTGATTTAGCTCCTTGTATATTTGAGTAATTAGACTTCTGTCAGAATTTTTTGTTATGCATTGTTATATTCCGGGTCAAGATGGCGGCAGAGTAAAAAGCAGCTGCTTGACCTCTCCTAACCCACACATATAGGACTCCTCAACAAGACATAAAAACAAATCCAAATGAACAAAGGGACCCCACAACAGGGCGCAGCATTGAAGGTACATGGAATCAGGGCATTTCCATGGTATAAAGGGGTGAAACAGCTCTCACTAAAACGTGAGAGGAGCAACCCCCTCCCCCACCACCACCTACAGTGCCAAAGCCAGGACAAAAAAGTTAGTGCAAATTTGGGGCACCCATTAAATCCTTGGCAGCTACCTGGGGTCACCAGGGCCTGCTCCTGAGAGCAGCAAGACTTAAGATCCCAAGAGGCTAAAGAACACACAGACTTTGAACACAGACCCTGAGCACAGGCTTGGTCACAGCTGCAGACATGGATTCTAAGAGCAGGTGCAGACTGTGGGTGGGGACCCAGTGCAGAGGGGTGCATGACTGTGGAAGCAGCGCCCTGAGACTGTTAAAGGAGCTTCGGGCAGAGGAACAAGCAAGGGGACCACCAGGAGGCTTGACCCTGATAACAACTAGACTTGAGACCTCAGAAGCCCGAAGAGCACAGACAGACCCTGGGCATGAGGATAAAGCTGAGAGGGCTCTGGGCTAACAATGGCAAGCCAGAGACAAGAACCCCAGAAGAGAAAGTTCAAGAAGAAATCTTTAACACTCAAAAATTTTACACAGAATAAAATCCAGACAGCAGAGCAAACAGCAGAGGAGAACAAACAAGTAATCACATACAAACCTTCCCAAAAAAATGACAACTAGTCACAAGCTATTGAAGAGTTCAAATCTGAGATTATGAGAAAGATGGTAGAGATCTGGCAAGAAAATAACAGTTTAAAAGGCAGAATTTAACAATTAGAAAGTGAGGCTCAGAAATCAAATGAATTGATAAGCAAATTGAAGACCAGAAATGACCAGCTGGAAGCCTTGAAGAACCAAACAGACCAGATTCAAAAAGAAAACCAAAATATTATAGCCAAAAAACCAGTCTCCAAAGACTAGAATTGGGGAATTAGAAAAAGATGCCCCCAAATCAAAAGAATTAATAAGCAAATTGGAGACCAAAATCAAACAGCTGGAAAACAGGATAGACCAAATCGAAAAGGAAAATCAAAAGAATATAGCAGAAAACCAGTCTCTAAAGACTGGGCAAGTAGAAGCCAATGATCTCTCAAGACAACAAGAACAAATAAAGCAAAGCCAAAAGACTGATAAAATAGAAGGAAACATGAAATATCTCACTGAGAAATTGACAGATCAAGGAAACAGGTCTAGAAGAGATAATCTGAGAATCATTGGTCTTCCTGAAAAAGTAGAAATTAATAGAAATTTGGACTCCATACTAAAAGAAATTATTCAGCAAAATTGCCCTGAAGTTCTACAACAAGAGGGCAATATAGACATTGAAAGGATCCGTATATCTCACTCTACACTTAACCCTAAAAAGACAACCCCCAGGAATATAATAGCCAAATTCAAGAGCTTCCAAGTAAAAGAAAAAATATTACAAGAAGCCAGAAAAAGACAATTCAGATATCAAGGGGCATCAATCAGGATCCACAGGATCTGGCAGCCTCCACACTACAAGACCAGAAAGGCAAGAGAACTGGGTCTACAACCAAGGATCACCAACCCATCAAAACTGACTATATACTTCCAGGGGAAAGTATGGGCATTCAACATTCAAAGTTATCATGGTTACATGATTCATGTTCTTATTTTCCCCTTTATCCCCTGACCTCGCCCTTTCTCAAAAAACTCTGACAGGGGTCTAATTACTCAAATATACAAGGAGTTAAAGCAATTGTATAAAAAAATCAAGCCATTCCCCAGTTGATAAATGGGCAACGGACATGAATAGGCAATTTTCAGATAAAGGAATCAAACTATCAATAAGCACATGAGAAAGGGCGAGGTCAGGGGATAAAGGGGAAAATAAGAACATGAATCATGTAACCATGATAACTTTTCTAAAACATAAAAATTATTAAAAAAAAAAGAATTTGTTGTTATAAAGATTTTTTCCCAGTTTGTTGTTTCCCTTCTGATTTTGGGTGCATTGTTTTTGTTTGTACAAAAACTTTTTAATTTAATATAATCAAAATTATTTATTTTACATTTTGTAATTTTTTCTAACTCTTGCTTGATTTTAAAATTTTCCCTTTCCCATAGATCTGACAGGTATACTATTCTATGTTCACCTAATTTTCTTATAGTTTCCTTCTTTATCTTCAAGTCATTCACCCATTCTGAATTTATCTCGGTGTAGGGTGTGAGATGTTGATCTAAACCAAGTCTCTCCCATATTGTTTTCCAATTTTCCCAACAGTTTTTGTCAAATAGTGAATTTTTGTCCCCAAAGTTGGGCTCTTTGGGTTTATCATAGGAAGTCTTGCTGATGTTACTTACCCCAAGTCTATTCCACTGATCTTCCCTTCTGTCTCTTAGCCAGTACCATATTGTTTTTTTTAAATTTAAACATTTATTAATATTCATTTTTAACATGGTTACATG
The DNA here is from genome assembly GCF_016433145.1 of Gracilinanus agilis. Taxonomy (NCBI): domain Eukaryota; kingdom Metazoa; phylum Chordata; class Mammalia; order Didelphimorphia; family Didelphidae; genus Gracilinanus; species Gracilinanus agilis. The sequence continues at coordinate 28,262,877 of NC_058136.1, read as the reverse complement.
ATTCATGCTCCTACTTTCCCCTTCACCCCCCGCACTCCCCCCATCCATGGCCGATGCACATTTCCACTTGTTTTGTCATGTGTCCTTGATCAAGACCTATTTCCAAATTGTTGGTAGTTGCATTGGTGTGGTAGTTTTGAGTCCACATCCTCAATCATGTCCACCCCAACCTATGCATTCAAGCAGTTGTTTTTTACCATATTGTTTTGATGACCCCTGCTTTATAGTATAGTTTAATTTCTGGTACTGCTAGGCCACCTCCCTTCATGTTTTTTTTTCATTATTTCCCTTGATATTCTTGATCTTTTGTTCTTCCAAATGAAATTTGTTATAAGTTTTTCTAATTCAGTAAAAAAGTTTTTTGGTAGTTTGATAGGTATGGCACTAAATAGGTAAATTAATTTGGGTAAAATGGTCATTTTTATTATGTTAGCTCGCCCTACCCATGAGCAATCAATGTTTTTCCAATTGTTTAGATCTAGTTTTAATTGTTTGGAAAGTGTTTTGTAGTTGTGTTCTTATAATTCCTGTGTTTTTTGGTAGATAGGTTCCTAAGTATTTTATATTGTCTAGGGTGATTTTACCATAGGACATTTCTGATCAGCTATCCCATAGAAGAGTTCTGAGAAGAGAGAGGCCATAGAACAGGTCTGATCAGAGAAGGCCCATAGAACAGTCCTCATCAGACACAGCCCATAGAACAATTTTGATCTGAGAGAGACCGTAAAACAGTCCTGATCAGACACAGCTGATAGAACAGATGTGATCAGAGACAGCCCATAGAAGAGTTCTGATCAGATAGAGGCTATAGAACAGATCTGATCAGAGAGGGCCCATAGAATAGATCAGAGTGAGCCTATAGAATAAGTCCTGATCTGATGGAGCCCTTGAACATACCTGATTTCTTCTATGGGCCCTCTCTGATCAAAACTCTTCTATGCCCTCTCTCTGATCTAGTTAGAATTGTCCTATCAGTCCTCTCTGGTTAGAACTGCAGTATCGGACCTCTCTCATCAGAACTGTCTTATGGGCTCTCTCTGATCAGATCTCTTTTATGGGCCTTCTCTGATCAGATCTGTTCAGTGGGTCCTCTCAGATCAGAACTCTTCTATGGGCTGTCTCTGTTCAACACTGTGCTATCAACTCTTTCTGATCAGAACTGTTCTATGAGATCTCTCTTGTCAGATCACTTCTATGGCCTCAATCTGATCAGAATTCTTCTATGGGCTGCCTCTGGTCAGGACTGTTCTATGGAGTCTCTCAGATCAGGACTGTTTTATGGGCCCTCTCTGATCAGATCTGTTCTATGGGCTCTCTCAGAACTAAACTGTTTTATGGGCTCTTCCTGATCAGGACTTTTCTATGGGGTTTCTCTAATAAGCTCTGTTCTATGGACTATTTCTGATTAGAACTATTCTATGGGCTCTATATTAGCAGAATTTTTCAGTGGCTTCTCTCTGATCAGAATTGTTCTATGGGCTCTCTCACATCAGAACTGTTCTATGGGCTCTCTCAGATCAGAACTGTCCTATTGGCCCTCTCTGATCAGAACTATTCTATGGGCTCTCTCTGGACAGAACTATTCTATTGGCTCTCTCTGATCAGAACTGTGCTGTGGGCTCTCTCATCAGAATTGTTCTATGGGCTCACTCTGATCAGATCTATTCTTTGAGCCGTCTCAGATCAGTACTGTTCTATGTGCCCTCTCTGATCAGAACTGCCCTCTCTCTGATCAGATCTGTTCCATTGGCTTTCTTTGATCATATTTGTTCTATGGGCCTTCACTGCTCAGAATTGTCCTATGGTCCCTCTCTGATCAGAACTGTCCTATGGGCTTTCTTTGGTCAGAATTATTATATGGGCTCTCTACTGATCAAAACTGTTTTTTGGGCTTTCGCTTTTCAGATCTATATTATGGGCCCTCTCTGATCAGATATGTTCTATGGGCCCTCTCAGAACAGACGAGTGCAATAGGACTTCTCCCATCAGAACTGTTCTTTAGGCACTCTCTGATCACAATTTTCCTATGGGCCCTCTCTGATCAAATCTATTCTATTGTCTCTCTCTGATCAGGAGTCTTCTATGGGCTCTCTCTGATCACAATTTTTTATGCGCTGTCTCTGATTAAGACTGTTCTATGGGCACTCTCTCATTAGAATTGTTCTATTGGCTTTTTCAGTTGAGAACTCTTCTATGATCACAGCTATTTTATGAGCTTTCTCTGATCAGAAGTCTTCTATGGGCTGTGTCTGATCAGGACTGTTCTATGGGCTGTCTCTGATCAGGACTGTTCTATGGATTCTCTTAGATCATAACTCTTCTATGCGCTCCCTCAGATTAGATCTGTTCTATTGGCTCTCTCTTATCAGAACTCTTCTATAGGCTCTCACTGATCAAAACTGTTCCATGGGCTCTGTCTGATCAGAACTGTTCTATGGGCTAGGTCTAATCAGAACTCTTCTAGGGGATCTCTCTGAACAGAACTGTTCTATGGCCACTCTCCCTCTCTGATTAGGTCTGTTCTATGGGCTCTCTCCAATCAGAACTCTTCTATAGGATCTCTCTTTCTAATCAGAAATCTTCTATGGCCTCTCTCTGATCAGAACTCTTCTCTGGGCTTTCTCTCTTTGATAAGAATAGTTTTATGGGCTCTCTCTGATCAGATCTGTTTTATGGGCCATCTCACAACAGAATGGTCCAATGGATTCTTTCTAATCAGAACTGTCGTATGGGCTTTCTCTGGTCAGAACTGTTTTACGGGCCCTCTCTTATCAGATTTGTTCAATGGGCTCTCTCTAATCAGATCAATTCTATGGGCTCTCTCTGAACAGAACTGTTCTATGGGCTGTCTCTGATCACAACTATTCTATGAGTTCTCTAAGATCAGAACTATTCTATGGGTTCTCTCACATCAGAATTATTGTATGGGTTCTCTGATCTGAAGTGCTCTATGGGTTCTCTCTGATCATATCTGTTCTATGGGCTGTCTCTGATCAGGTCTCTTCTATAGGCTCTCACAGATCAGAACTGCTCTATGAGCCCTCTCTGCTCAAAACTATCCTATAGGCTCTTTCTAGTCAGAACTGTCCTATGGGCTCTCTCTGATGAGATCTGTTCTATGGGCTCTCTCTGATCTGAACGCTCCTATGATGATCTCTCTCAGATTAGAACTGTTGTATAGCTTCTCTCTGATCAGAACTCTTCTATTGTCTCTCTCAGATGAGAACTGTCCTATGGGATCTCTGTGATCGGATCTGTTCTATGTGCTCTCTCTTTATGTTATCAGAACTGTTCTTTGGGCTCTTTCTCTCAGATCAGAACTGTTCTATGAGCTCTCTCCGATCAGAATTGTTCTATTGACTTTCTCAGATCTGAATTCTTTCATGGTATCTCTCTGACCAAACCTGTTTTGTGGGCTCTCTCTTTTCAGATCTATATCATGAGCCCTCTCTGATCAAATCTGTTCAATGGGCCCTCTCAGAACAGAACTATGCAATTGGCCCTCTCTGATCTGAACTGTCCACTGGGACCTCTCTGGCCAGAACTGTTCTATGGGCCCTCTGTCACCAAATCTGTTCTATGTGTTCTCTAGGATCAGAAGTCTTCAACGGGCTCTCTCTGATCAGATCTGTTCTATGGGCTCTCTCTTTCTGTGATCAGAACTGTTCTATGGGCTCCCTTAGATCATATCTGTTCTATGGGCCCTCTCTGATCAGATCTGTTCCATTTGCCCTCTATTATCACATCTGTTCTATGGGCCCTCTCAGATCAAAACTAGGGGTTTATGGGCCCACTCTAGTCAGAACTCTTCAATGGGCTTTCTCTGATCCTCACTGTTCTATGGGCTCTCTCTCATCAGAACTATTCTATAGGTTCTCTCACATCAGAATTCTTCTATGGGCTCTCTCTGATGATAACTATTCTATAAGCTATCTCAGATCAGAACTGTTCTATGGGCTCTCTCTGGACAAAACTGTTCTATAAGGTCTCTCGGATCAGAAGTATTCTATGAGCTCTCTCTGATCAGAACTTTTCTATGGGCTCTCTCAGCTCTGATCAGATCTGTTCTAGTGGCCCTCTTCTATTAGATCTGTTCAATGGGCCCTCTAAGATCAGAACTATCCTACGGGCACTCTCTGATCAGAACTCTTCTATGGGCTCTCTATGATCCTAACTGTTCTATGGGGTCTCTCTGATAAGAACTATTCTATAGGTTCTCTCACATCAGAAATTTTTTATGGGCTCTCTCTGATTATAAATACTCTATAAGCTATCTCTGATCAGAACTGTTCCATGGGCTCTCTCTGGACAAAACTATTCTATGAGCTCTCTCTGATCAGAAATGTCCTATCAGCTTTTTCTCCTCAGAACCGTCCTATGGCCCCCCTATGATCATGACTGTCCTCTGGGCTCTCTCTCTTTGAGAAGAACTCTTTCATGGGCTCTCTCAAAATGCTTCTCTGGGATCTCTCACATCAAAACTGTTCTATGGGCTGTCTCTGCTCAGGACTGTTCTATGGTCTCTCTCAGATCACAACAGTTCTATGTGCTCTCTCGGATCAAATCTGTTTTATGGACTGTCACTGATTAGATCTCTTGTATGGGTTTTCTAATGTAATCAGTTCTATGAGCTCTCTCACATCAGAACTGTTCTATAGGCTCTCTGGGATCAGATCTGTTCTACTGGCTGTCTCTGATAAAATCTGTTCTATGGTCTCTCTCAGAACAGGACTGTCCTATGGGATCTCTCAGATGAGAACTGATCTATAGCCTTCCTCACATCAGGAGTATTCTATGGGCTCTCTGATCAGATCTGTTCTACTGGCTGTCTCTCATCAAAACTGTTCAATGGGCTCCCTCTTATCACTATTATTCTATGGCCTCTCACTGATCATGACTCTTCCATAGGCTCTCACAGATCAGAACTGTTCTATGAGCCCTCTCTGCTCAGAACTGTCCTATGGGCTTTTTCTAGTCAGACTGTCCTATGCGCTCTCTCTAATGAGATCTGTTCTATGGGATCTCTCAGATCAGAACTGTTCTATAAGCTCTATCTGATCTGGATTGTTCTTTGGGTACACTCAGATCAAGGCGGTTCTACATTCTCTCTCAGAACAAAATTTTTCTATGGGATCTCTCTGATCAGATCTGTTCTAATGGATGTCTCTGATGAAAACTGTTCTATGGCGTCTCTCTGACCATTACTGTTCTATGGCCTCTCACTGATGAGGAAACTTCTATAGGCTCTCACTGATCAGAACTGTCCTATGTGCTCTCTGTGATCAGATCTGTTCTTTGGTCTCACTTAGATCTGGACTCTTCTATGGGTTCTTTCAGATAAGAATAGATCTATGGGCTTTCTCACTTCAGGACTGTTCTATGGGCTCTCTCTGATGAGATCTGTTCTATGGACTCTCACTGATCAGGATTCCTCTATAGGCTCTCACTGATCAGAATTGTCCTATGGGCTCTCTCAGATCAGAACTGTTCTATGGGCTCTCTCCTATTAGATCTGTTCTATGGCCTCTCTAAGACCAGGACTGTTCTATGGGTTCTCTTAGGTCAGAACTGACCTATGGGCTTTCTCACATCAGGACTGCTCTATGGGCTCTCTCGGATTAGATCTGTTCTATGGACTCTCAACATTTAGATCTTTTGTGTGATCAGTTCTTTGAGCTCTCTCACATCAGAACAGTTCTATGGCCTCTCTCAGATCAGATCTGTCCTATGTGCTGTCTCTGGTGAGATCTGTTCTATGGCTTCACTTAGATCTGGACTCTTCTATGGGTTATTTCAGATCAGAACAGATCTTTGGGCTTTCTCACTTCAGGACTGTTCTATGAGCTCTCTCTGATCTCTACTCTTCTATGGCCTCTCACTAATGAGGACTCTTCTATAGGCTCTCATTGATCAGAACTGTCCTATGGGCTCTCTCTGATCAGATCTGTTCTATGGTCTCTCTCACATCAGGACTGTTCTAAGGGCTCTCTAATTAGATCTGTTTTATGGACTCTCAAATATTAGATCTCTTGTATTAGCTTTCTGATGTTATGAGTTCTATGTGCTCTTTCAGATCAGAACTGTACTTTTGGTTGTATCTGATCTGGACTGTTCTATGGGCTCTCTCATATCTAGACTGTTCTATGGGTTCTCTCTGATCACTACTGTTCTAAGGCTTCTCACTGATCAGGAAACTTCTATAGGCTCTCATTGATCAGATCTGTCCTATGTGCTGTCTCTGATGAGATCTGTTCTATGGCCTCACTTAGATCTGGACTCTTCTATGGGTTCTTTCAGATCAGAACATATCTATGGTCTTTCTCACTTCAGGACTGTTCTATGGGCTCTCTCTGATGAGATCTATTCTATGGCCTCTCACTGATCAGAATTCTTCTATAGGCTCTCACTGATCAGAATTTTCCTATGGGCTCTCTTTGATCAGATCTCTTCTATGGCCTCTCTAAGATCAGGACTGTTCTATGGGTTCTCTTAGGTCAGAACTGATCTATGGGCTTTCTCACATCAGGACTGTTCTATGGGCTCTCTCGGATTAGATCTGTTCTATGGACTCTCAACATTTAGATCTTTTGTAAGGGCTTTCTGATGTGATCAGTTCTTTGAGCTCTCTCACATCAGAACTGTTCTATGGGCTGTCTCTGATCAGGACTCTTCTATAGGCTCTCATTGATCAGAACTGTCCTATGGACTCTCCGGGATCAGATCTGTTCTATGACCTCTCTAAGATCAGGACTATTATATGGGTTCTCTTAGGTCAGAACTGATTGATGGGCTCTCTCTGATTAGATCTGTTCTATGGACTCTCAATGATTAGATCTCTTGTATTGGCCTTCTGATGTGATTAGCTCTCTCACATCAGAACTGTTCTATGGGCTTTCTCAAATCAAAGCTGTTCTATTTGCTCTCTCTGATCATTACTGTTCTTTGGCCTCTCACTGATCAGAACTCATCTATAGGCTCTCAGTGATCAGAACTGTTCTATGGGCCCTCTCTGCTCTGAACTGTCCTCTGGCCCCCCTATTATCATAACTGTCCTCTGGGCGCTCTCTCTTTGAAAAGAACTCTTTCATGGGCTCTCTCTCTCTCTGATTAGAATGCTGTTATGGGCTCTGAGTGATCAGAACTGTTCTATGAGCTCTCTCACATCAGAACTGTTGTATGGGCTCTCTGGGATCAGATCTGTTCTACTGGCTGTCTCTGATAAAATCTGTTCTATAGCCTCACAGATTAGGACTGCCCTATGGGTTCTCTCAGATCAGAACTGATCTATGGGCTTCCTCACATCAGGACTATTCTAGGGGCTCTCTCTGATCAGATCTGTTCTAATTGCTGTCTCTGATCAAAACTGTTCTATGAGCTCTCTCTGAACTCTACTCATCTATGCCCTCTCACTAATCAGGATTCTTTTATAGGCTCTCTCTTATCAGATCTGTTCTATGGTCTCTCTCAGATCAGGACTGTTCTATGGGCTCTCTCTAATTAGATCTGTTCTATGGACTCTCAGAGATTAGATCTCTTGCATTAGCTTTCTGATGTTATGAGTTCTATGTGCTCTTTCAGATCAGAACTGTACTATGGGCTATATCTGATCCGGACTGTTCTATGGGCTCTCTCATATGTAGACTGTTCTATGGGTTCTCTCAGATCAGATATACTCTACTGGCTGTCTCTAATGAAAACTGTTCTATGAGGTCTCTCTGATCACTACTGTTCTAAGGCTTCTCACTGATCAGGAAACTTCTACAGGCTCTCATTGATCAGATATGTCCTATGTGCTGTCTCTGATGAGAACTGTTATATGCCCTCACTTAGATCTGGACTCTTCTAGGGTTTCTTTCAGATCAGAAGAGATCTATGGGCTTTCTCACTTCAGGACTGTTCTATGGGCTCTCTCTGATGAGATCTGTTCTATGGCCTCTCACTGATAAGGATTCCTCTATAGGCTCTCACTGATAAGAATTGTCCTATGGGCTCTCTTTGATCAGATCTCTTCTATGGCCTCTTTAAGATCAGGACTGTTCTATGGGTTCTCCTAGGTCAGAACTGATCTATGGGCTTTCTCACATCAGGACTTTTCAATGGGCTCTCTCTGATCAGATCTGTTCTATGGACTCTCTCTGATTAGATCTTTTGTAAGGGCTTTCTGAGGTGATCAGTTCTTTGAGCTCTCTCATATCAGAACTATTCTATGGGCTCTCTCAGATCAGATCTGTTCTATGGGCTGTCTCTGATCAGGACTCTTCTATAGGCTCTCATTGATCAGAGTTGTCCTATGGGTACTCTCTGATCAGATCTGTCCTGTGGTCTCACTCAGATCAGGACTGTTCTATGGGTTCTCTGAAATTAGATCTGTTCTATGGACTCTCAAGGATTAGATCTCTTGTATTAGCTTTCTGATGTTATGAGTTCTATGTGCTCTTTCACATCAGAACTGTACTATGGGCTGTATCTGATCAGATCTGTTCTATGGCCTCACTTAGATCAGGACTCTTCTATGGGTTCTCTTCCATGAGAACTGATCTATGGGCTTTCACACATCAGGACTGTTCCATGGGCTCTCTCTCATGAGATCTGTTCTACTGGCTGTCTCTGATCAAAACTGTTCTATGGGCTCCCTCTTATCACTACTGTTCTATGACCTCTCACTGATCAGGACTCTTCCATAGGCTCTCCTTGATCAGAACTGTCCTATGGGCCCTCTCTAATCAGATCTGTTCTATGGTCTCTCTCAGATCAGGACTGTTCTATGGGCTCTCTCTAATTAGATCTGTTCTATGGACTCTCAAAGATTAGATCTCTTTATTAGCTTTCTGATATTATGAGTTCTATGTGCTCTTTCATATCAGAATAGTATTATGGGCTCTATCTGATCCAGACTGTTCTATGGGCTCTCTCATATGCGGATTGTTCTATGAGTTCTCTCAGATCAGATCTATTCTACTGGCTGTCTCTAATGAAAACTGTTCAATGAGCTGTCTCTGATCTCTACTCTTCTATGGCCTCTCACTAATCTGGACTCTTCTATAGGATCTCATAGATCAGAACTGTCCTATGGGCTCTCTCTGATCAGATCCGTTCTATGGTCTCTCTCAGAACGGGACTGTTCTATGGCCTCTCTCTAATTAGATCTGTTCTATAGATTCTCAATGATTTGATCTCTTCTATTAACTTTCTGATGTTATGAGTTCTATGTGCTCTTTCACATCAGAACTTTACTATGGGCTATATCTGTTCCGGACTGTTCTATGGGCTCTCTAATATGTGGCTTGTTCTATGGGTTCTCTTAGATCAGATCTATTCTACTGGCTGTCTCTAATGAAAACTTTTCTACAAGATCTCTCTAATCTCTACTCTTCTATGGCCTCTCACTAATCAGGACTCTTCTGTAGCCTCTCATTGATCAGAACTGTCCTATGGGCTCTCTCTGATCAGATTTGTTCTATTTTCTCTCTGAGATCAGGACTGTTCTATGGGCTCTCACTAATTAGATCTATTCTATGGACTCAGAAAGATTAGAACTCTTGTATTAGCTTTCTGATGTTACGAGTTCTATGTGCTCTTTCAGATCAGAACTGTACTATGGGTTGTATCTGATCCGGACTGTTCTATGGGATCTCTCATGTGTTCACTGTTCTATGGTGTCTCTCTGATCACTCCAGTTCTAAGGCTTCTCACTGATCAGGAAACTTCTATAGGCTCTCATTGATCAGATATGTCCTATGTGCTGTCTCTGATCAGATCTGTTCTATGGCCTTTCTTAGATCTAGACTCTTCTATGGTTTCTTTCAGATCAGAACAGATCTATGGCCCTGCTCACTTCAGGACTGTTCTATGGGCTCTCTCTGATGAGATCTGTTCTATGGACTCTCAACATTTATATCTTTTGTATGGGCTTTCTGATGTGATCTGTTCTAGGAGGTCTCTCACATCAGAACATTCCTAAGGGCTCTCTCTGATCAGATATGTTGTATGGTCTCTCTCAGATCAGGACTGTTCTATGGGCTCTCTCTAATTAGATCCGTTCAATGGCCTCACTCTCACCATTACTGTTCTATGGCCTCTCACTGATCAGGAAACTTCTATAGGCTCTCACTGATCAGAACTGTCCTATGTACTCTCTGTGATCAGATCTGTTCTATGGCCTCACTTAGATCAGTACTCCTCTACGGGTAATCTCAGATCTATGGGCTTTCTCACTTCAGGACTGTTCTCTGGTCTCTCTCTGATGAGGTCTGTTTTATGGCCTCTCACTGATCAGGATTCTTCTGTAGGCTCTCATTGATCAGAAATTGTCTAATGGGCTCTCTCTGATCAGAACTGATCTATGGTCTTTCTCACATGGGGACTGCTCAATGGGCTCTCTCTGATTAGATCAGTTCTATGGCCTCTCACTGATCAGGACTGTCCTGTGGGTTCTCTCAGATCAGATCTCTTCTACTGGCTGTCTCTGATGAAAACTCTTCTATGGGCTCTCTTTGATCACTACTGTTCTAAGACTGCTCAGTGATCAGGACTCTTCTGTAGGCTCTCATTGATCAGAACTGTCCTATGGGCTCTCTCTGATCAGATCTGTTCTATGGTCTCTCTCAGATCAGAACTGTTCTATGGGCGCTCTATAATTAGATCTGTTCTATGGACTCTCAAAGATTAGATCTCTTGTATTAGCTTTCTGATATTATTGGTTCTATGTGCTCTTTCAGATCAGAACTGTACTATGTGGTGTATCTTTTACGGACTGTTCTATGAGCTCTCTCATATGTGGACTGTTCTATGGGTTCTCTCAGATCAGATCTATTCTACTTGCTGTCTCTAATGAAAACTGTTCTATGAGCTCTCTCTGATCTCTACTGTTCTATGGCCTCTCACTGATCAGGACTCTTCTATAGGCTCTCATTGATCAGAACTGTCCTATGGGTTCTCTCTGATCAGATCTCTTCTATGGTCTCTCTCAAATCAGGACTGTTCTCTGGGCTCCCTCTAATTAGATCTGTTCTATGGACTCTCAAAGATTAGATCTCTTCTCTTAGCTTCCTGATGTTATGAGTTCTATGTCCTCTTTCAGATTAGAAAAGTACAATGGGCTGTATCTGATCCAGACTGTTCTATGGGCTCTCTCATATGTGGACTGTTCTATAGGTTCTCTCAGATCAGATCTATTCTACTGGCTGTCTCTAATGAAAACTGTTCTATGAGCTCTCTCTGATCTCTACTCTTCTATGGCCTCTCACTACTCAGGTCTCTTCTATAGGATCTCATTGATCAGAACTGTCCTATGGGTTCTCTCTGATCAGATCTGTTCTATGGTCTCTCTCGCATCAGGACTGTTCTGTGGACTCTCTCTAATTAGATCTGTTCTATGGAATCTCAAAGATTAGATCTCTTGTATTAGCTTTCTGATGTTATGAGTTCTATGTGCTCTTTCAGATCAGAACTGTACTATTGGCTGTATCTGATCAGGAGTGTTCTATGGGCTCTCACATATGTGGCCTGTTCTATGGGTTCTCTCAGATCAGATCTGTTCTACTGGCTCTCTCTGATCAAAACTGTTCTATGGTCTCTTTCTGATCACTACTGTTCTAAGGCTTCTCACTGATCAGGACTCTTCTATAGGCTCTCATTGATCAGAACTGTCAGAAGGGCTCTCCCTGATCAGATCTATTCTATGGTCTCTCGCAGATCAAGACTGTTCTATGGGCTCTCTCCAATTAGAACTGTTCTTTGGACTCTAATATATTAGATCTCTTGTATTAGCTTCCTCATATTATGAGTTCTATGTGCTCTTTCAGATCAGAACTGTACTATGGGCTGTATCTGTTGCGGACTGTTCTATGGGCTCTCTCATATGTGTACTGTTCTATGGGTTCTCTTAGATCAGATCTATTCTACTGGCGGTCTGTAATGAAACCTGTTCTATGAGCTCTCTCTAATCTCTACTCTTCTATGGCCTCTCACTGATCAGGACTCTTCTATAAGCTCTCATTGAAAAGAACTGTCCTAAGGGCTCTCTCTGATCAGATTTGTTCTATGGTCTCTCTCAGATCAGGACTGTTCTATGGGCTCTCTTTAATTAGATCTGTTCTATGGACTCTCAAAGATTAGATCTCTTGTATTAGCTTTCTGATTTTATGAGTTCTATGTGCTCTTTCAGATCAGAGCTGTACTATGGGCTGTATCTGATCCGGAATGTTCTATGGGCTCTCTCATATCTGGATTGTTCTATCGGTTTTCTCAGATCAGATCTATTCTACTGGCTGCCTCTAATGAAAACTGTTCTATGGGCTCTCTCTGATCACTACTGTTCTAAGGCTTCTCACTGATCAGGAAACTTCTATAGGCTCTCATTGATCAGATATGTCCTATGTGCTGTCTGTGATGAGATCTGTTATATGGCCTCATTTAGATCTGGACTCGTCTATGGGTTCTCTCAGATCAGAACAGATCTATTGGCTTTCTCACTTCAGGACTGTTCTATGGGCTCTCTCTGATGGGATCTGTTCTATGGACTCTCAACATTTATATCTTTTGTATGGGCTTTCTGATGTCATCAGTTCTAGGAGCTCTCTCACATCAGAACATTCCTAAGGGCTCTCTCTGATCAGATCTGTTGTATGGTCTCTCTCAGATCAGGACTGTTCTATGGGCTCTCTCTAATTAGATCTGTTCTATGGCCTCACTCTGACCATACTGTTTTATGGCCTCTCACTGATCAGGATTCTTCTATAGGCTCTCATTGATCAGAATTGTCCTATTGGCTCTCTCTGATCAGAACTGATCTATGGCCTTTCTTACATGGGGACTGCTCTATGGGCTCTCTCTGATTAGATCTGTTCTTTGGCCTCTCTCAGATCAGGACTGTCCTATGGGTTCTCTCAGATCAGAACTGATCTATGGGCTTCGTCACATCAGGTCTGTTCTATGGGTTCTCACTGATCATATCTGTTCTACTGTTTGTCTCGCATCAAAACTGTTCAATGGGCTCCCTCTTATCAGTACTGTTTCATGGCCTCTCACTGATCAGGTCTGTTTATGAGGCCTCTCTGCTCAGAACTGTCCTATAGGCTTTTTCTAGTCAGAATTGTCCTATGGGCTCTCTCTAATGAGATCTGTTCTATTTGATCTCTCAGATCAGAACTGTTCTATAAGCTCTATCTGATCTGGATTGTTCTTTGGGTACACTCAGATCAAGGCTTTTCTATGTTCTCTCTCAGATCAAAATTTTTCTATGGCATCTCTCTGATCAAATCTGTTTTAATTGCTGTCTCTGATCAAAACTGTTCTATGGCCTTTCTCTGACCATTACTGCTCTATGGCCTCTCACTGATGAGGAAACTGCTATAGGCTCTCACTAATCAGAATTGTCCTATGTGCTTTCTGTGATCAGATAACAGATGGCCTCACTTAGATCTGGACTCTTCTATGGGTTCTCTCACATCAGAATAGATCTATAGGCTTCCTCACATCAGGACTTTTCTATGGGCTCTCTCTGATCAGATCTGTTCTAATGACTGTCTCTGATCAAAACTGTTCTATAAGCTCTCTCTGATCTCTACTCTTCTATGGCCTCTCACTGATCAGGATTCTTCTATAGGCTCTCATTGATCAGAATTGTCCTATTGGCTCTCTCTGATCAAAACTGATCTATGGTCTTTCTCACATCAGGACTGCTCTATGGACTCTCAACATTTAGATCTTTTGTATGGGCTTTCTGATGTGATCAGTTCTGTGAGTTCTCTCACATCAGAACTGTTCTATGGGCTCTCTCAGATCAGAGGTGTTCTATGGTCTCTCTCAGATCAGGACTGTTCTATGGGCTCTCTCTAATTAAATCTGTTCTATGGACTCTCAAAGATTAGATCTCTTGTATTAACTTTCTGATGTTATGAGTTCTATGTGCTCTTTCAGATCAGAACTGTACTATGTGCTGTATCTGATTTGGACTGTTCTATGGGCTCTCTCACATCACAACTGTTCTATGTGTTCTCTCAGATCAGATCTGTTCTACTGGCTGTCTCTGGTCAAAACTCTTCAATGGGCTCCCTCTTATCACTACTGTTTTATGGCCTCTCACTGATCAGGTCTCTTCTATAGGCTCTAACTGATCGGAACTGTTCTTGAGCCCTCTCTGCTCAGAACTGTTCTATGGGCTTTTTCTCATCAGAACTGTCCTATGGGCTCTCTCTAATGAGATCTGTTCTATGGGATCTCCCAGATCAAAACTGTTTTATAAGCTCTATCTGATCTGGATTGTTCTTTGGGTACACTCAGATCAAGGCTGTTCTATGTTCTCTCTCAAATAAAAATTTTTCTAAGGGATCTCTCTGATCAGATCTGTTCTAATGGATGTCTCTGATCAAAACTGTTCTATGGCTTCTCTCTGACCATTACTGTTCTATGGCTTCTCACTAATCAGGAAACTTCTATAGGCTCTCACTGATCAGAACTGTCCTATGTACTCTCTGTGATCAGATCTGTTCTATGGCCTCACTTAGATCAGTACTCCTCTACAGGTAATCTCAGATCTATGGGCTTTCTCACTTCAGGACTTTTCTATGGGCTCTCTCTGATGAGATCTGTTCTATGGACTCTCACTGATCAGGACTCTTCTATAGGCTCTCATTGATCAGAACTGTCCTATGGTCTCTCTCAGATCAGAACTGTTCTATGGGCTCTCTCCTATTAGATCTGTTCTATGGACTCTCAAAGATTAGATCTCTCGTATTAGCTTTCTGATGTCATGAATTCTATGTGCTCTTTCAGATCAGAACTGTACTATGGGCTGTATCTGATCTGGGCTGTTCTATGGTCTCTCACATATCTGGACTGTTCTATGGGTTTTCTCAGATCAGATCTGTTCTACTGGCTGTCTCTGATCAAAACTGTTCTATGGGCTCTCTCTGATCACTACTGTTCTAAGGTCTCTCACTGATCAGGAAACTTCTACAGGCTCTCATTGATCAGATCTGTCCTATGGGCTCTCTCTAATGGGATCTTTTCTATTGGCCTCACTTAGATCAGGACTCTTCTATGAGTTCTCTTCCATGAGAACTGATCTATGGGCTTTCACACATCAGGACTGTTCTATGGGCTCTCTCTTTCACATCTCAGCTATTCTATGGGCCCTCTCTGATTAGATCTGTTCTATGTGCCCTCCTTGATCAGATATGTCTTATGGGCCATTTCTTTTTAGAACTGTCTAATGGGCTCTCACTCATCAGATCTTTTTTATGTGCTCTCTCTTTCTGTGATCAGAACTTTTCTCTGTGCTCTCTCTCTCTATCAGTACTGTTCTATGGGCTCTGTGTGATCAGAACTGTTCTAGGGGCTCTCAGTCATTTGAACTGTTCTATTGGCTCTATCTGATAAGAACTGTTTTTTTGGGCTCTCTCTGAACAGAACTGTTCTGTGGGCACTCTCTCTCTAATCAGATCTGTTCAAAGGGCTCTCCATCTACAATCAGAACTGTGCTTTGGGCTTTTCCAGATAAGAACTTTTCAATGGGCTTAATCAGATCAGAATTTTTATAGGCTTTCTCAGATAAGGAATATTCCATGGGCTCTCTCTGATCAGAACTGTTCTATATGCTTTTTTTGATCAGATATGTTCTATGGGCTCTATATTATAAGAACTGTTCTAGGGGACTCTCTATTTTGAACTGTTCTATGGGGTCTATCTGATCAGAACTCTTCTATGGGCTCTCTCTGAACAGAACTGTTCTATGGGCGCTCTCTCTCTAATCAGATCTGTTCAAAGGGCTCTCCATCTACAATCAGAACTGTGCTATGGGCTCTCCCAGATAAGAAGTTTTCAATGGGCTCTATCAGATCAGAATTTTTCTATGGGCTCTCTCAGACAAGCAATATTCTATGGGCTCTCTCTGATCAGGACTGTTCTATGGGTTGCCTCTGATTAGATCTGTTCTATGGACTCTCACTGATTAGATCTCTTGTATGGGCTCTCTGTGATGAGATCAGTTCTATGAGCTCTCTCAGATCAGAACTATTCTATGGGCTCTATCTGATCTGGACTGTTCTATGGGCTCCCTCTGATCAGGATTGTTCTATGGGCTCCCTCTGATTAGATCTGTTCTATGGACTCTCACTAATTAGATCTCTTGTATGGGCTCTCTGTGATGAGATCAGTTCTATGAGCTTTCTCAGATCAGAACTATTCTATGGGCTCTATCTGATCTGGACTGTTCTATGGGCTCCCTCTGATCAGGATTGTTCTATGGGCTTCCTCTGATGAGATCTGTTCAATGTGCTCTCTCTGGTCAGAACTGTTCTAAGGGCTATCTCACATCATAACTGTTCTATGGACTCTCTGACCACTACTGTTCTATGTCCTCACACTGATCAGAACTCTTCTATATGCTCTCAGTGATCAGAACTGTTCTATGGTTTCTCTCTGATCAGATCTGTTGTATGGGCTCTCTTTGATCAGAACTGTTCTATAAGCTCTCTCTGATCATAACTGTTCTATGTGCTCTCCCTGATCAGATCTGTTGTATGGGCCCTCTCTGCTCAGAACTGTCCTATGGGTTCTTTCTGCTTAGATCTGTTCTATGGGCTCTCTATGACCAGAACTTTTCAATGGACTCACTCACTTCAGAACTTTTCTATAAGTTCTCTCTGATCAGAACTCTTCTATGACCTCTCTCATCATAATTGTTCTATGGGCTGTCTCTGCTCAGGACTGTTCTATGGGCTCTCTGTTCAGAACTCTTCTAAGGGCTCTCTCTGAGTAGAACTGTACAATGGGCTCTCTCTGATCAGATCTCTTCTATGAGCCATCTCACAACAGACCTGTCCAATGGACCCTCTCTAATCCAAACTCTCATATGGGCTTTCTATGATCAGAACTGTTCTATGGGCTCTTTTTGGATAGAACTGTCCTATGGGCTCTCTCTGATCAGAATTCTTCTATGGACTCTCTCTGATCAGAGCTATTCTATTGGCCCTCTATTATCACATCTGCAGTATCGGCCCTCTGAGATCAGAAATATGGGCCAATTTGCCCTCTTAGATCAGAGCAATGGGTTTATGGGCCCACTCTAGTAAGAACTCTTCCTTTAGGCTCTCTTAGATTAGAACTGTTCTATAGGTTCTCTCTGATCAGAACTCTTCTGTTGGCTCTCTCAGTTGAGAACTGTCCTTTGGGATCTCTGTGATCGGATCTGTTCTATGGGCTCTCCCTTTATGTTATCAGAACTGTTCTCTGGGCTCTTTCTCTCACATCAGAACTGTTCTCTCTCTGATCAGAACTGTTCTATTGGCTTTCTCTGATCAGAATTGTTTCATGGGATCTCTCTGATCAAACCTGTTTTATGGGCTCTCTCTTTTCAGATCTACATCATGGGACAACTCTGATCAAATCTGTTCAATGGGCCCTCTCAGAACAGAACTATGCAAATTGGTCCTCTCTGATCTGAACTGTCCACTGGGCCCTCTCTGGTCAGAATGCTTCAATGGACACTCTCTGATTAGAAGTATTCTATGGGCTCTCTCTGATCAGAACTATTCTATGGGCTCTCTCTGATCAGAACTATTCTATGGGTCCTCTCTGATCAGATCTGTTCTATGGGCTCTCTCTGATCTGAAAGCTCCTATGATGATCTCTCTCAGATTAGAACTGTTTTATAGGTTCTCTCTGATCAGAACTCTTCTATTGTCTCTCTCAGATGAGAACTGTCCTATGGGATCTCTGTGATCAGATCTGTTCTATGGGCTCTTTCTCTCTGATCAGAACTGTTCTATGGGCTCTCTCTGATCAGAATTGTTCTATTGACTCTCTGATCAGAATTCTTTCATGGGATCTCTGTGACCAAATCTGTTTTGTGGTCTCTCTCTTTTCAGATCTATATCATAAGCCCTCTCTGATCAAATGTGTTCAATGGGCCCCCTCAGAACAGAACTATGCAATTGGCCCTCTCTGATTTGAACTGTCCACTGGGCCCTCACTGGTCCGAACTGTTTTATGGGCCCTCTCTGATCAAATCTGTTCGATGGGCTCTCTCTCATCAGATGTCTTCTATGGACTCTCTCTGATCAGGACTGTTCAATGGGTCCTCTCTGATCAGATCTGTTCTATTGGCCCTCTATTATCACATCTGTTCTATGGGCAATCTGAGATCAGATATATGGGTGATTTTACCCTCTCAGATTAACTATGGATTTAAAGGCCCACTCATGTCAGAACTCTTGTACGAGCTCTCTCAGATTAGAACTGTTTTATAGGTTCTCTCTGATCAGAACTCTTCTATTGCCTCTCTCAGATGAGAATTGTCCTATGGGATCTCTGATCAGATCTGTTCTATGGGCACTCTCTGATCAGATCTCTTCTATGGGCTCTCTGGGATCACAACTATTCTTTGGATTCTCTCAGATCAGAATTGATCTATGGGCTTTCTCACTTCAGGACTGTTCTATGGGCTCTCTCTGATGAGAACTGTCCTATGGGATCTCTGTGATCAGATCTGTTCTATGGGCTCTCTTTATGTTATCTGTACTGTTCTCTGGGCTCTTTCTCTCCGATAAGAACTGACCTCTGGCCTCTCTCTGATCAGAACTATTCTATTGGCTTTCTCTGATCAGAATTGTTTCATGGGATCTCTCTGATCAAACCTGTTTTATGGGCTCTCTCTTTTCAGATCTATATCATGGGCCAACTCTGATCAAATCTGTTCAATGGGCCCTCTCAGAACAGAACTATGTCATTGGCCCTCTCTGATCTAAACTGTCCACTGGGCCCTCTCTGGTAAGAACTCTTCTATGGACGATCTCTGATCAGAACTATTCTATGGGCTCTTTCTGATCAAAACTGTTCTATGGGCTCTCTGTGATCAGAATTGTTCTATTGACTTTCTCTGATCAGAATTCTTTCATGGGATCTCTCTGACCAAACCTGTTTTGTGGGCTCTCTCTTTTCAGAACTATATCATGAGCCCTCTCTGATCAAATCTGTTCAATGGGCCCTTGCAGAACAGAACTATGTAATTGACCTTCTCTGACCTGAACTGCTCACTGAGCCCTCGCTGGTCTATGGGCCCTCTCTGATCAAATCTGTTTGATGGGCTCTCTCTGATCAGAAGTCTTCTATGGGATCTCTCACATCAGAACTGTTCTATGGGTTGTCTCTGCTCAGGACTGTTCTGTGGGCTCTCTCTGATCAGAATTCCTTTACGAGCTCTCTCTGATCAGGACTTTTCTATGGTCTCTCTCAGATTACAACTATTCTATGGGTTCTCTCTGATCAGGTCTGTTCTATTGGCCCTCTCTGCTAAGAACTGTCCTAGGGACTCTCTCTGATGACATCTTTTCTATGGGCTTTCTCACATCAGAACTATTCTATGGGCTCTATCCGATCAGATGTGTTCTAAGGGCTCTGTCTCTCCAATCAGAACTATCCTATGGGCTCTCTCTGATCAGATCTCTTCTATGGGCTCTCTAGGATCACAACTATTCTATGGGTTCTCTCAGATCAAAACTCTTCTATGGGATCTCTCATATCAGAACTGTTCCATGGGCTCTCTCAGATCAAAGATGCCCTATGGGCTCTCTCTGATCAGAATTCTTTTATGGGCTCTCTTTGATCAGGATTGTTCTTTGGTCTCTCTCAGATCACAACTGTTCTATGGGCCCTCTCTGCTCAGAACTGTCCTATGGGCTCTCTCCAATGAGATCTGTTCTATGGGATCTCTCAGACCAGAACTGTTCTCTAGGTTCTATCTGATCTGGACAGTTCCTTGGGGACTCTCAGATCAAGGCTGTTCTATGTACACTCTCAGACCATAACTGTTCTTTGGGCTCACTCTGATCAGGTCTGTTCTACAGGCCTCATTTAGATCAGGACTCTTCTATGGGTTCTCTTCCATGAGAACTGATCTATGGGCTTTCACACATCAGGAGTGTTCTATGGGTTCTCTCTGATCAGATCTGCTCTAATGGCTGTCTCTCATCAAAACTGTTCAATGGGCTCCCTCTATCATTACTGTTCTATGGCCTCTCACTGATCAGGACTCTTCTATAGGCTCTCACTGATGAGAATTGTTCTATGGGCCCTCTCTGCTCAGAACTGTTTTATGGGCTTTTTCTGGTCAGAATAGTTCTATGGGCCCTCTCTGATGAGATCTAGTCTATGGACTGTCTCTCATCCATGGGCTGTCTCTCATCCATACTGTTCTATGGGCTGTCTTTGATCAGATCTGTTCAATGTGCTCTCTTTGATCCAAACTGTTCTAAGGGCTATCTCACATCATAACTATTCTATGGGCTCTCTCTGATAACTACTGCTCTATAGCCTCTCAGTGATCAGAACTGTTCTATGGACCCTCTCTGTTCAGATTTGTTCTCTGGCCTCTCACTGATCAGGACTCTTTTATAGGCTCTCATTGATCAGAAATGTCCTATGGGCTCTCTCTGATCAAATCTGTTCTAAGGGTGCTCTCTCTCCAAACAGAACCATCCTATGGGCTCTCTCCAATCAGATCTCTTCTATGGACTCTTGCAGATAAGAACTTTTTTAAAAAATTTTTAAACATTTATTAATATTTATATTTTAGAAAAGTTAACATGGTTACATGATTATGTTCTTACTTTCCCCTTCACCCCCCCCCAACCTCCCCTCTCCCCTGGCCGATATGCATTTCCACTGGTTTTAAAATGTGTAATTAATCAAGACCTATTTCCAAATTGTTGATAGTTGCATTGGTGTGGTAGTTTCGAGTCTACAACCCCAATCATGTCCTCATCAACCCATGTACTCAAGCAGTTGATTTTCTTCTGTGTTTCCTCTCCTGCAGTTCTTCCTCTGAATGTGGGTAGCGTTCTTTACCATAAATCCCTCAGAGCTGTCCTGGGTCATTGCACTGCTGTTAGTACAGAATTCCATTACATTCTATTTTACCACAGTCTATCAGTCTCTGTGTACAATGTTCTTCTGGCTCTGCTCCTTTCACTCTGCATCAATTCCTGGA
This sequence comes from Gracilinanus agilis, assembly GCF_016433145.1. Taxonomy (NCBI): domain Eukaryota; kingdom Metazoa; phylum Chordata; class Mammalia; order Didelphimorphia; family Didelphidae; genus Gracilinanus; species Gracilinanus agilis. Next base: position 28,241,888 of record NC_058136.1, on the reverse strand, counting down.
GGTCATTCCAGTTCACATGGAATTCCTCTAGTTTATTATTCCTTTTAGCACAATAGTATTCCATAAGCAGCATATATCACAATTTGTCCAGCCATTCCCCAATTGAAGGACATACCCTCATTTTCCATTTTTTTGCCACCACAAAGAGCACAGCTATAAATATTTTTGTGCAAGTCTGTTTATCTATGATCTGTTTGGGGTACAAACCCAACAATGGTATGGCTGGATCAAAGGGCAGACATTCTTTTATAGCCCTTTGAGCATAGTTCCAAATTGCCAGCCAGAATGGTTGGATCAATTCACAGCTCCACCAGCAAAGCATTAATGTCCCGATTTTGCCACATCCCCTCCAACATTCATTACTCTCCCCTTCTTTCATTTTAGCCAATCTGCTAGGTGTGAGGTGATACCTCAGAGTTGTTTTGATTTGCATTTCTCTAATTATTAGAGATTTAGAACACTTTCTCATGTGCTTATTGATACTTTTGATTTCTTTACCTGAAAATTGCCTATTCATGTCTCTTGACCAATTATCAATTGGGGAATGCCTTGATTTTTTTTACAATTGATTTAACTCCTTGTATATTTGAGAAATTGGACCCCTGTCAGAGTTTTTTGTTATTAAGATTTTATCCCAATTGGTTGTTTCCCTTCTGAGTTTGACTACATTGTTTTTGTTTGTACAAAAGCTTTTTAGCTTAATATAATCAAAACCATTTATTTTACATTTTGTAATTTTCTCTACCTCTTGCTTGGTTTTAAAATCTTTCCTTTCCCAGAGATCTGACAAGTACACTATTCTGTGTTCACTTAACTTATTTATAGTTTCCCTCTTTATATTCAAGTCATTCACCCATTCTGAAATTACCTTGGTGTAGGGTGTGAGATGTTGATCTAAACCTAATCTCTCCCATATTGTTTTCCAAATTTCCCA
>NC_058136.1:28239833-28240880 GCF_016433145.1 Gracilinanus agilis | reverse complement strand
TATTGTTTTGATTACTACTGCTTTATAGTATAGTTTAATATCTGGTACTGGTAGGCCCCCTTCCTTCACATTTTTTTCATTATTTCCCTTGATATTCTTGATCTTTTGTTATTCCAAATGAAATTTGTTATAGTTTTTTCTAATTCAGTAAAGAAGTCTTTTGGTAGTTTGATAGGTATGGCACTAAATAGGTAAATTAATTTGGGTAGAATGGTCATTTTTATTATGTTAGCTCGTCCTACCCATGAGCAATCAATGGCTTTCCAATTGTTGAGATCCAGTTTTATTTTTTGGAAAGTGTTTTGTAGTTGTTTTCATATAATTGCTGTGTTTGTTTTGGTAGATAGATTCCTAAGTATTTTATATTGTCTAGGGTGATTTTAAATGGTGTTTCTCTTTCTACTTCTTGCTGCTCTAGTGTGTTGGAAATGTATAGAAATGCTGATGATTTATGTGCATTTATTTTGTATCCTGCAACTTTGCTAAAGTTGTTGATTATTTCTACAAGCTTCTTAGTTGATTCTCTAGGATTTTTTTAAGTAGACCATCATATCATCTTCAAAGAGTGATAGCTTAGTCTCCTCCTTGCCTATTTTGATACCTTCGATTTCTTTTTCTTCTCTAATTGCTACTGCTAGTGTTTCTAGTACTATGTTGAATAATAGAGGTGATAATGGGCATCCTTGTTTCACACCTGATCTTATTGGGAAGGCTTCTAATTTATCCCCATTGCATATGATGTTTATTGATTGTTTTAGGTATATACTGTTTATTATTTTTAAGAAAGGTCCTTCTATTCCTATACTTTTCAGTGTTTTCAATAGGAATGGATGCTGTATTTTGTCAAAGGCTTTTTCAGCATCTATTGAGATAATCATGTGATTTTTGTTTGATAGACTGTTGATATGGTCAATTATTTGGATGGTTTTCCTAATGTTGAACCATCCTCGCATTCCTGGTATAAATCCCACCTGATCATGGTGGATGATTCTCTTGATCACTTGCTGGAGTCTCTTTGCTAATATTCTATTTAAGATTTTTGCATCT
>NC_058136.1:28224027-28239736 GCF_016433145.1 Gracilinanus agilis | reverse complement strand
TGATCTTCCTGGCTTTGGAATCAGTACCATATTTGTGTCATAAAAGGAATTTGGTAGGACTCCTTCTTTGCTTATTATATCAAATAATTTGTGTAGTATTGGGATTAGTTGTTCTTTGAATGTCTGATAGAATTCACTTGTGAATCCATCAGGCCCTGGCGATTTTTTCTTGGGGAGTTCTTTGATGGCTTGTTCAATTTCTTTTTCTGATATAGGATTATTTAGGTATTCTATTTCTTCTGCTGTTAATCTAGGCAGTTTATATTTTTTTAAATATTCATCCATATCTCCTAAATTGTTATATTTATTGCAATATAGCTGGGCAAAATAGTTCTTAATGATTGCCTTAATTTCCTCTTCATTAGAGGTGAGGTCTCCCTTTTCATCTTTGATACTGTCAATTTGGTTTTCTTCTTTCCTTTTTTTTATTAGATTGACCAGTACTTTGTCTATTTTATCTGTTTTTTTTTCAAAGTACCAGCTTCTAGTCTTATTTATTAATTCAATAGTTCTTTTACTTTCGATTTTATTGATTTCTCCCTTGATTTTTAGTATTTCTAATTTAGTTTTCATCTGGGGGTTTTTAATTTCCTCGCTTTCTAATTTTTTTAGTTGCATGCCCAATTCATTAATCTCTGCCCTTCTTAATTTGTTAATATATGCACTCAAGGATATAAATTTCCCCCTGAGTACTGCCTTGGCTGCATCCCACAGAGTTTGGTAGGATGTCTCATCATTGTCATTTTCCTCAACGAAATTGTTGATGTTTCTATGATTTCTTCTTTGACAAATTGGTTTCAGAGAATCATATTATTTAATTTCCAATTAGTTTTTGATTTGCTTGTCCAGGTGCCCTTACTAATTATAATTTTTATTGCATTATGATCTGAGAAGGTTACATTTATTATTTCTGCTTTTTTACATTCATTTGCAATGTTTCTATGCTCTATCACATGGTCAATCTTTGTGAATGTACCATGTGCAGCTGAAAAGAAGGTATATTTCTTTTTGTCCCTATTTATTTTTCTCCACATATCAATTAAATCTAATTTTTCTAAGACTTCATTCACCTCTCTTACCTCTTTCTTATTTATTTTTTGGTTTGATTTATCTAGATCTGAAAGAGGAATATTTAGATCTCCCACTAGTATGGTTTTATAATCTATTTCCTTCTTGAGCTCTGCCAGTTTCTCCTTTATGAAATTGAATGCTATACCACTTGGTGCATTCATATTGAGCAGTGTTATTTCCTCATTGTTTATACTGCCTTTAATCAGGATGTAATGACCTTCCCTGTCTTTTTTAATCATATCTATTTTTACTTTGGCTTTATCCGAAATCACAATAGCCACTCCTGCCTTCTTTTTCTCATTTGACGCCCAAAAGATTTTGTTCAAGCCCTGAACCTTAAACTTGTGTGTGTCCACCCACCTCATATGTGTTTCTTGTAGACAACATATGGTGGGATTTTGGTTTCTAATCCACTCTGCTATTTGCTTCCATTTTATGTGAGAGTTCATCCCATTCACATTCAGAGTTATAATTATCAGCTGTGCATTAGCTGACATTTTGTATTCTCCCCTATTCCTACCACTTCTTCTTAACCTATTTCCTTTTAAACCAGTGGTTTGCTTTAAGCCGCTATCCCTTATCCCCTCCCTTGATTAACTTCCCTTTCTACCCCCTCCCTTGTTATTCCCCTCTTTTTGTTTTGAAGGCCTAATAAATTCCCTCCCCCTTCTTCTCCCCTCCCTTTTTTGACCTCCCCTCTCCCCTGCTCCCCTTGGTTTATCCCTTCTGACTTTCTCAGTAGGGTTAGATAGAGTTTTTTATCCCAATGGATAGTATAGCTACTCTTCCCTCTCCAAGTTGATTACGCTGAGAGTAAAGTTTAAAAATTACTTCTTGATGCTCTCTTCCTATCCTTCTTATAATAGTATTTGTCCCCTCCCCATCCAATGCCCTCTTTTTGTGTATTAGATTATCCAATTTTTCTTATTCTCTCAAGTTTCTCCTGGTGTCCCCCCTCCATTCACCCTCCTCTTTCCCACCCCCCATATCATCTTAGACCATTCAGCACTCCACCCTCTCCCCACTTAATCATTCTTCCAACCACTATACTAGTGAATACTTAATAGTGAATAGAGTTCACTACAGAGAATTATACATAGCATTTCTCTACATAGGAATACAGATAATTAGATCTTACTGAGGCCCTTAAAAAGGCAAATTTAAAAAATTATGAGTTTTCATTCTTTCCCCTCTGTTTCTTATTTACCTTTTCATGTTTCTCTCAATTTTTGTGGTTGGATATCAAACTTTCCATTTAGCCCTGGTCTTTTCTGTGCAAATACTTGGAAATCTTCAATTTTGTTGAATGCCCATACTTTCCCCTGGAAGTATATAGTAAATTTTGATGGGCAATTGATCCATGGTTGCAGGCCCAGCTCTCTTGCCTTTCTGAATATCATATTCCAAGCTTTGCAGTCTTTTAGCGTGGAGGCTGCCAGATCCTGTATGATCCTGATTGGTGCTCCTTGGTATTTGAATTGTCTCTTTCTGGCTTCTTGTAAGATTTTCTCTTTTACTTGGAAGCTCTTGAATTTGGCAATTATATTCCTGGGCATTTTCTTATCTGGATCGAATGTTGAGGGTGATCTGTGGATCCTTTCAATGTCTATATTGCCATCTTGTTTTAGAACTTCAGGACAATTTTGCTGAATAATTTCTTTTAGTATGGAGTCCAAATTTCTATTAATTTCACCCTTTTCAGGGAGACCAATGATTCTCACATTGTCTCTTCTAGACCGGTTTTCTTGGTCTGTCACTTTCTCATTGAGATATTTCATGTTTCCTTCTTTTTTTTCAGTCTTTTGGCTTTGTTTTATTTGTTCTTGTTGTCTTGAGAGATCATTAGCTTCTAATTGTTCAATTCCAGCCTTTAAGGACTGGTTTTCAGCTATAATCTTTTGGTTTTCGGTTATAATCTTTTGGTTTTGGGCTATAATCTTTTGGTTTTCCTTTTCAATCTGGTCATTTCTGGTCTTCAGTTGACCTGCCTCACTTTCCAATTGCGAAATTCTGCCTTTTAAACTGTTATTTTCTTGCCTGATTTACTTTTGAGCTACTTCCCATTTCTCTGACCAAATCGTTTCCAACTTTCTCGTCATCTCAGTTTTGAACATTTCAAGAGCTTGTGACCAGTTTTGATTATCTTGGGATGGTTTGGATGTGATTGCTTGTTTTTTCTCCTCTTCTGATTGCTCGGTAGTCTGGATTTTCTCTGTGTAAAAGTTGTCGAGTGTTAAAGATTTCTTTTTCTTGTTGTTAATCTTTTTCTCTCTCTTCTGGACTTCCTGGTTCTGGGTAGCCATCGTTAGCCCAGAAGCTTCTCAGCTTTATCCTCAAGCTCAGGGTTTGTCTGCGGTCTTTTGGCTCTTGAGGTCTGAGGTCTGGTTTTTTCCAAGGTCAAGCCCCCTGGTGGACCCTCTTGCTTGATCCTCTGCAGGAGGCTCCTTTACAAGTCTCAGGGAGCTGCTTCCACAGTCGTATACCTGTCTGCACTGGTTCCCCACTCAGGGTTTCAGAGCCTTCGTTCCCGCCTGTGTCTGCCTCCTCCCGCGTCTCCACCCGCGCCTGTGCTCCGCGTCCGCGCTCAGAGTCCGTGTGCGTTCCTCAGCTTTTTGGGGTCCCAAATCTTGCTGCTCTCAGGAACAGGCCCTGGAGCTGCCAATGACTCAATGGGTGGCCCAAACTTGCTCTATTGCTTTTGACTTGGCTTCGGTGCTGCAGGTGGTGTGTGTATGTGTGTGGGGGGGGTTGCTCAGCCCACAATTTAGTGAGAGCTGTTTCACCCCTTTATAGCATGGAAATGTCCGGATTCCATGTACCTTCCATGCTGCACCCTGTTGTAGGGTCCCTCCGTTCGACTGGGTTTGTTTTTATGCCCCCTTGAGAAGTCCTGTATGTTTCGGTCAGGAGAGGTTAAGCGCTGCTTTTTACTCTGCCGCCATCTTAACCCGGAAAGCTTTCCAATTAGTTTTTGATTTTCCTGTCCAGGTACCCTTACTAATTATTATTTTCATTGCATTATGATCTGAGAAAGTTACATTTATTATTTCTGCTCTTTTGCATTTGTTTGCAATGTTTCTATGCTCTATCACATGGTCAATCTTTGTGAATGTACCATGTGCAGCTGAAAAGAAGGTATATTTCTTTTTGTCCCTATTTATTTTTCTCCACATATCAATTAAATCTAATTTTTCTAAGACTTCATTCACCTCTCTTACCTCTTTCTTATTTATTTTTTGGTTTGATTTATCTAGATCTGAAAGAGGAATATTTAGATCTCCCACTAGTATGGTTTTACTATCTATTTCCTTCTTGAGCTCTACCAGTTTCTCCTTTACAAATTTGGATGCTATACCATTTGGTGCATACATATTGAGCAATGTTATTTCCTCATTGTCTATACTGCCTTTTATCAGGATGTAATTACCTTCCCTGTCTTTTTTTAATCATATCTATTTTTACTTTGGCTTTATCAGTAATCATGATCTCCACTCCTGCCTTTTTTCTCATTTGAAGCCCAAAAGATTTTGCTGAAGCACTTTATTTTAAACTTGTGTATGTCCACCTGCCTCATATGTGTTTCTTGTAGACAACATATGGTAGGATTTTGGTTTCTAATCCACTCTGCTATTTGCTTCTGTTTAATGGGTGAGTTCATCCCATTCACATTCAGAGTTATAATTATCAGTTATGTATTCCCCAACATTTTGGTGTCCTCCCCTAATTCTATCCCTTCTTCTTACACTCTTTCCTTTTAAATCAGTGGTTTGCTTTAAGCCAGTAACCCTTGTCCCCTCCCTTGATTTACTTCCCTTTTTACCCCCTCCCTTATTATTCCTCTCTTTTTATTTTTAAGGCCTAATGAATTCCGTCCCCCTTCTTCTCCCCTCCATTTTTTGACATCCCCACTCCCCTGCTCCCCTTGGTTTATCAGTTCTGACTTTCTTAGTAGGGTTAGATAGAGTTTTATATCCCAATGGATATAGCTATTCTTCCCTCTCAGGGTTGATTACACTGAGAGTAAGGTTGATAAGAACTATTCTATGGGTTCTCTCAGATCAAAACTGTTCTATGGGCTGTCTTTGATCAGATCTGTTCAATGTGCTCTCTTTTTTTATTTTATTTTTTTTAAACCCTTGGAACTTCTGTGTATTGACGTATAGATGGAAGAGTGGTAAGGGTAGGCAATAGGGGTCAAGTGACTTGCCCAGGGTCACACAGCTGGGAAGTGTCTGAGGCCGGATTTGAACCTAGGACCTCCCGTCTGTAGGCCTGGCTCTCAATCCACTGAGCTACCCAGCTGCCCCTTATAGGCTCTCATTGATCAGAAATGTCCTATGGACTCTCTCTGATCAGATCTCTTCTATGGTCTCTCTCAGATCAGGCCTGTTCAATGGGTTCTCTCAGATCAGAACTGATCTATTGGCTTTCTCTCATCAAGGCTGTTCTATGAGTTTTCTCTGATGAGATCTGTTCTATGGCCTCTCACTGATGAGGACTGTCCAATGGGCCTGCTCATCAGATATGTTCTAGGGCCTTTCTAAGATCAGATTTGTTCTAAGGGCTCTCTCTTTCTTTGATCAGAACTGTTCTCTGGGCTCTGTCTCTGTAATCAGAACTGTTCTATGCCCTCTGACTGATCAGAAATGTTCTATGAGCTATCTCTGAACCAAACTGTTTTATGGGCTCTCTCTCTCTCTCTCTGACCAGATCTGTTCTAAGGGCTCTCTCTCTCTCCAATCAGAACCATCCTATGGGCTCACTCTGATCAGATCTCTTCTATGGGCTCTCTGGGATCACAACTTTTCTTTGGATTCTCTCAGATCAAAACTCTTCTATGGGATCTCCCACATCAGAACTGTTCTATGGGCAGTCTCTGCTCAGGACTGTTCTATGGGCTCTCTCTATTCAGAACTGTTATATGGCCTCTCTCTGATCAGAATTCTTTTATGGGCTCTCCCTGATCTGGACTGTTCTATGGGTTATCTTAGATCAGAACTGATTTGTGGGCTTTCTCACATCAGGACTGTTCTATGGGCTCTATCTGATCAGAACTCTTCTATAGACTCTCACTGATTAGATCTCTTCTATGGGCTTTCTGATGTGATCAATTCTATGAGCTCTGTCATATCAGAACTGTTCTATGGGCTCTCTCTGATCAGAATTCTTTTATGGGCTCTCTTTGATCAGAACTGTTCTATGGTCTCTCTCAGATCACAACTGTTCTATGGGCTCTCTCTGATCAGATCTGTTCTATGGGCCCTCTCTGCTCAGAACTGTCCTATGGGCTCTCTCCAATGAGATCTGTTCTATGGGATCTCTCAGATCAGAACTGTTCTCTAGGCTCTATCTGATCTGGACAGTTTCTTGGGGACTCTCAGATCAAAGCTGTTCTATGTACACTCTCAGACCACAACTGTTCTTTGGGCTCACTCTGATCAGATCTGTTCTATGGCCTCACTTAGATCAGGACTCTTCTATGGGTTCTCTTCCATGAGAACTGATCTATGGGCTTTCACACATCAGGAGTGTTCTATGGGCTCTCTCTGATCAGATCTGCTCTAATGGCTGTCTCTGATGGGCATAATTCCAAATTGTCTTCCAGAATGGTTGGATCAATTCACAACTCCACCAGCAATACATTATTGTCCCAGTTTTGCCACGTCCCCTCCAACATTTATAACTTTCTGGGAAGGTTTTAAAGGAAAGATAATGAGTTCATTTTTAGATATATTGAGTTTAAGTTGTCCATAGGATATCAAATTAGAGATTTCTGGCAGGCAGGTGGAGATATGTGATTGATCCAACCATTCTGGCTGGAAATTTGGAATCATGCTCAAAGGGCTATAAAAATATGCCTGCCCTTTGATCCAGCCATACCATTGTTGGGTCTGTACCCCAAAGAGATCATAAATAAACAGATTTGTACGAAAATATTTATAGCCGCGCTTTTTGTGGTGGCAAAAAACTGGAAAAGGAGGGTATGTCCTTCAATTGGGGAATGGCTGAATAAATTGTGGTATATGCTGGTGATGGAATACTGTTGTGCTAAAAGGAATAATAAACTAGAGGAGTTCCAGGTGAACTGGAATGACCTCCAGGAACTGATGCAGAGCGAAAGGAGCAGAGCCAGAAGAACATTATACACAGATACTGATATACTGTGGTAAAATCGAATGTAATGGACTTCTGTACCAGCAGCAATGCAATGACACAGGACAGCTCTGAGGGATTTATGGTAAAGATGCTACCCACATTCAGAGGAAGGACTGCAGGTGAGGAAAGATATAAGAAAAACAACTGCTTGAACACATGGGTGGGGGGAGTGCGGGGGGTGAAGGGGAAAGTAGGAGCATGAATCATGTAACCATGTTAAAAATGAATATTAATAAATGTTTAAATTTAAAAAAACTCATGAAGAAAATAAAAAAAAAACTCTTCTATGGGCTCCCTCTTATCACTACTGGTCTATGGCCTCTCACTGATCAGGACTCTTCTATAGGCTCTCACTGATCAGAATTGTTCTATGATCCCTCTCTGCTCAGAACTGTCCTATGGGCTTTTTCTGGTCAGAACTGTCCTATGGGCCCTCTCTGTTCAGATCTGTTCTATGGCCTCTCTCAGATCAGGACTGTTCTATAGGTTCTCTCAAATCAGAGCTAATTTATGGGCTTTCTCACTTCAGGACTGTTCTATGGGCTCTCTCTGATGAGATCTGTTCTATGGCCTCTCACTGATCGGGACTCTTCTATAGGCTCTCATTGATCAGATATGTCCTCTGGGCTCTCTCTGATCAAATCTGTTCTAAGGGTGCTCTCTCTCCAATCAGAACCATCCTATGGGCTCTCTCCAATCAGATCTCTTCTATGGACTCTTGCAGATAAGAACTATTCTATGGGTTCTGACTGATCCGAACTGTTGTATGAGCTCTCTCTGAACAGAACTGTTTTGTGCTCTCTCTGTGATCAGATCTGTTCTAAGGGCTCTCTCTCTCCAATCAGAACTATCCTATAGGCTCTCTCTGATCAGATCTCTTCTATTGGCTGTCTCTGATCAAAACTATTCTATGGGCTCTCTCTCATCACTACTGTTCTATGGCCTCTCTCAGATCCAGACTTTTTTATGGGTTCTCTTAGATCAGAACTGATCTATGGGCTTTCTCACATCAGGACTGTTCTAAGGGCTCTCTGATGAGATCTGTTCTATGGCCTCTCACTGATCAGGACTGTCCAATGGGCCTTCTCATAAGATCTGTTCTAGGGCCTCTCTCAGATCAGGACTGTTCTCTGGGCTCTCTCTCTCTGATGAGAACTCTTTTATAACCTCTCTCTTATCAGAACTGTTCTATGAACTCTCTCTGATCAGATCTGTTTCATGGGCTCTCTCTGATGAGGACTGTTCTTTGTGCTGTCTCTGATCAGATCTGTTCAATGTGCTCTCTCTGATCCAAACTGTTCTAATGGGTATCTCACATCACAACTATTCTATGGGCTCTATCTGAGCTCTGGGCTCTGTCAGAGAGAGCTCATAGAACAGTTCTGTTCTATGATTGTTCTATGGCCTCTCTCAGATCAGGACTGTTCTATGGGTTCTCTCAGATGAGACCTGTCCTATAGGCTCTCTTTGATCAGATCTGTTCTAAGGGCTCTCTCAGATGAGGATTTTTCTATGGGTTCTCTTAGGTCAGAACTGATCTATGAGCTTTCTCACATCAGGACTGTTCTATGTGCTCTCTCTGATCAGGACTCTTCCATAGGCTCTCACTGATAAGAAATTTCCAATGGGCTGTTTTGTTTTTATGGGCTCTGTTTTATGGGCTTTCTCAGATCAAGGTTGTTCTATGTGCTCTCTCAGATCACAACTCTTCTATGGGCTCTCTCTGATCAGATCTGTTCTATGGCCTCTCTCAGATCCCAACTGTTCTTTGGATTCTCTTAGATCAGAACTGATCTATGGGTTTTCTCACATCAGGACTGTTCTATGGCCTCTCTCTGATTTTTACTGTTCTATGGACTCTCACTGATCAGGACTCTTCTATAGGCTCTCATTGATCAGAATTGTCCTATGGGCTCTCTCTGATCAGATTTGTTCTAGGGCCTCTCTCAAATCAGAACTGTTCTCTGGGCTCTCTCTAGTGGATAAGTACTCTTTTATGGGCTCTCTCTCTCTCTCTCTCTCTCTCTCTCTCTCTCTCTCTCTCTCTCTCTGATCAGAACTGTTCTATGGGCTCTATCTGATCAGAAAGGTTCTATAGGCTCCCTTAATCAGAACTGTTCTATACACTCTTTCTGAGCAGATCAGTTCTATGGGCTGTCTCTCTCCAATCAGAACTATTATATGGGCTCTCTCAGATCAGAATTGTTCTTTGTGCTCTCTCTTATCAGAACTGTTCTATGGCCTCTCTCTGACCAGAATTGTTCTATGGGCTCTCTAGGATTAGATCTGTTCTATGGGCCCTCTCAGCTCAGAAGTGCCCTATGGGATTTTTCTGGTCAAAACTGTCCTATGGACCCTCTCTGATCAGATCTTTTCTATAGCCTCACTCGGATAAGAACTGTTCTCTGGGCTCTCTGTCTTTGATCAGAACTCTTTTATGGGCTCGCTCTCTCTCTCTCTCTGATCAGAACTGTTCTCTGGGCTTTCTCTGATCAAAACTGTTCTATGGCCTATCTCTGATCATTATTCTTTTATGGGCTCTCTCTGATCAGAACTATTCTATAGGTTCTCTCACATCAGAACTCTTCTATGGGCTCTCTCTCATCATAACTATTCTATAACCCATCTCTGATCAGGACTGTTCTATGGGCTCTCACTAATTAGATCTCTTGCATGGGCTCTCTGATGTGATCAGTTCTATGAGCTCTCTCAGATCAGAACTGTTCTATGGGCTCTATCAGATCTGGACTGTTCTTTGGGCTCTCTCAGATCAAGGCTGTTCTATGGGCTCCCTCTTATCAGGATTGTTCTATGGGCCTTCTCTTATCAGATCTGTTTGATATGCCCTTTCTGATCAGAATTGTTCTAAGTGCTATCTCACATTATAACTGTTCTATGTCCTCTTACTGATCATAACTCTTCTATCGGCTTTCACTGATCAGAACTATCCTATGGGTTCTCTCTGATCTGAATTGTTCTATGAGCCACCTCAGATCAGATCTGTTCTATGGGCTCTCTCTCTGATCAGAAGTGTTCTATGCTCTGTCTCTGATCAGAACTGTTCTATGAGCCCTCTCTGCTCTGAACTGTCCTATGGTCTTTGTCTGGTGAGAACTGTCCTATGGGCCCTCTCTGATCAGATCTGTTACATATGGCCTCTCTCTGATCAGAATTTTTCTCTGGGCTCTCTCTCTTTGATCCGAACTGTTTTACTGGCGCGCTCTCTCTCTGATCAGAACTGTTCTATTGTCTCTCTCTAATTTGAACTGTTCTGTGGGCTCTTTGATCAGAACTGTACTATGGCCTCTCTCTCTCAGATCAGAACTTTTCTATGGGCTCTCTCTGATCTGTTCTATGGGCTCTCTCTGATGTTTCTAGAACTACTCATACCCAAGTGAAATATTGGAAGAAGTACCTCAGAAAAATAGAAGAGTTCTGATTTGTTTTCTGTTTTATTCTCCGCTGGAGACCCTCATGCCTCAGATGGTCCTCCAGGTGGCAGTATGTTAAATAAATGAAAGGACAGTCTCTAATATCTGCCATGTATAGCTTAGGGGAAATCTGTCTGTTTCTGGGGTCCTTGTTACTTAATTCATATACTGAATTCAGTCACCTTCCATCCTTCCAAGGAAAATTTGGGGTCTGATAATTCATAACAAAATCCAGCATAGGATCCCATGCCAACAACTCACCAAAGAGCCCAGGTGGATTTAGAAGCATGGACACTATTTAGAACAAAGCTATCTGTGGGTTATTTGTACATGAAAGAAAGCTAAAGAAGGAATGCTTTTTTATTTTCCTGGAAACCCCAGTGCCTTGCTCATAGTAGGTATTTTATTAGTGCTGACAGTATTTTTGAAAAGTAGGCTTTTCCATGAGTATTTACACGTTCTTTTATACCCATTTGCTTATTCCTTTATCCCAGTCATCTTTATATATGAGAAGGTAGATGCCTGGTTTTTTTCATTATCTCTCCCCATTTTTTACATGAGAAAACAGAAGTTCAGAAAAATGACAGTTGGGCATTCCCATGGCTAGTAAGTGGCAGAGCTGGGACTGGTGGGCAGGTTTCTTAAACAATGACAGTGGCAATGACTAAAAAACCTGTCTCCTCTCAGCACCTACAGTTCCAAAGTTCAGTGTTCTTTCCTATATGCTGGGCTGCAACTAGAGTTGGCCCCCATGAGAAAGAAATCCAGGGGTTGAGTGACAGGAAGGCCAGGAATGTCATGGATGGTGCAAAGAACTAGATTCAGAATTAGAGTTTGAATCATTTACTACTAGTTATGTGAACTTGGGCAAGCCCTCCACCTCTCTGCTCCTCAGTTTCCTCCTCTGTAAAATGAATGTGTTGGACTAAATGAACTCTAAGGTCTTTTCTGGCTCTAAATCTCTGATACCATGATGTCACCTTGCATTAAAATCTGACCCTAAAAGTTCATTCAGACCCTTTTAATAAGTAAAATAATGCAATTCAGCTTCAGTTTCTCGTTATTTTCTTTTTAAAAAAATCTAATGGCTTCCCTTTTTGAAAGGTCCATAACATAATAGTTATAAAGGGCCACAACCAAGGAAAGTAGCTTGTCAAGGACATTTTGACATGCTAATATATTCCTCTCAGGTCTCAGGGTTGAATGTCTTTAGAGTCATACATTATTTTGATTAGACCAAAGAGCATTTTTAGGGGGTAGACATGGTCAATTCACTGCTATTTTCCCTCAATGGACAAGTTTTCTTTCTTCCTTTTGGTCTCTGGGTAGAGAGGTGGTGAGATGTGAGGTGGGAGATGGGGGGAAGTTGTGCCTGATCAAACACACTCTCCTGGATTCTGTGATAAGCTAGAAAAACATTGACATTCTAGCTAGGAATCAGGAATTAGTAACAAAGGGCTGTAAATAAAAATATTTAGAAATTATGGGCCCATTAAAATCCCAAATCAGGGGAGCAGTTGGATGGTTCAGTGGATTGAGAGCTAGACCCAGAGATGGGCGGTCCTAGGTTCAAATCTGGCCTCAGACACTTCCCAGCTGTGTGACCCTGGGCAAGTCACTTGACCCCCATGGCCTAGCCCTTACCACTCTTCTGCTTTGGAACCAATACACAGTATTGATTCTAAGATGGAAAGTAAGGGTGTTTTTTTTTAATCCCAAAAGCTGCTTTAAGTAGTTGTTTATGAATCCTTTCTCATTCTGGAAAGGTTTCTGTTAAATGGAAGATAGGCAGCCCCAAGAGTTAATTCCATTATCGATACAGAAGATCACAGATGGAAAAGAGAAAATAGGAACTCTCCATCAAAAACTACTTGACAGTGCCACCACAGCTTTGGTTATACCACAGGTCAAAATGCAAACCCAGTTAAGCTTCAAAGAGAATTTGGTTTTGTATCTTTCTGATTGTAATTTTGTGGCATAATGTATAGAATAATGGGCTTAGAATCAGGAAGGTCTTAGTTCAAATCCAGCTTCATTCTTCATTATGCAAGCCTCTTAGCCTAGGTTTCCTTACTTGTAAAGTAATAATAATTACAGCTACCATTTATATAGCACTTACTATATGCCAGGCATTGTGCTAAATGCTTCACTATTATTATCTCATTTGATCCTCACAACAACCCTGCAAGGTAAGTAGTTATTATCCTTATTTTTTACAGATGAAGAAACTGAGGCAAATAGCAGTAAGATGACTTGCCCTGGGTCACACAGTATGTGTCTGTGATGGGATTTGAACTTAGGTCTTCCTGACACTAGACTCAGTGCTCTATCTACTTATATGCCAACATGGGATTATTATAAGGATCAAAGGAGATAATATGTGTATAGTACTTTGCTGAGCTTAAAGTTCTTTTTAACTATTAACAAGTAGTAGTGGTAGTAGTAGTTGTTTACAGAGAGCCAGCTCTATATTTTGGGGGGTCCTGAGTGGTGTTTAGTGGCGTCGGATTGGATTAGAACAGTCAGACTAAATGTTTACCTCATGACTGCTCCAACTGCTATGGAGTTTAGAGTTTATTATATATTGGTTTCAAGCAAAGAACACAGAGAAAGACTCACAGCTGTGAAGGGGTTACAAATCATACAAAAACCCATTAAAATCTAAAAAGGAGAGAGATAGGTCCAGGGTCAAAGGCCAAATTCCAACCACCAATTAGTAGGGGGTTAATTCTGGGAGCAGAAATATATTTCATAGAGAATTTTACTAATTGGGTTCTGTCCTCTTGATTTACAGGATTGTACCTGGTCAGATTAAAGTCTTGTCTAGCTTTGTCTGTCTCCATCCTGATTATCTAAGTAATATATCTTTTTGGAGTTCAGGCCTCTTACTTATCAAGGAGAAAAATTGTTAACTCAGTAGCTGCTGGTCTGCTAAGGACTCAAAGCTTTCCAATAAGAATATTAAGAAAAGGTGGGGATCTGAAAATGAGTCAAAAGAGGAGTCTCAGATTTTTACCTTAGATGGCCCATTCTGTCTGCATCCTGACATGTGGTGCAGAAAAAAATCATACACAGTTTTAGTTGCCGATGATTTTGTAATGGGATCCAGATAAAATATTTATTACAGACTCTATTTCTCTAAATGACTTCCAATAGCCTCCTGGAGGGGTCAAGTTGTTTTTGGATTAACCTACCTGGTACCAGAGCTTTTCAGGGCTCAGGTGACCAGGACCAAACACAAAGACTGCCTCAGCCTGGATTGGTCATGTAGGGAATCCAGATAACAGGCCCTATCCTGACGCTATTTCTCCAATAGGCCTTCCACAGTTGTTGTTCAGTTGTTTCAGTCATGTCTGACTCTTTGTGACTCCATTTGGGGTTTTCTTGGAAGAGATACTGGAGTGGCTTGCCATTTCCTTCTCCAGCTCATTTTTAAGATGAGGAATTGGAGGCAAATAGGATTAAGTGACTTGCCCAGGGTCACACAGCTAGTAAGTGTTTGAGGTCAGATTTGAACCACATGACAGTCTTCCTGACTTGAGGCTGACTTTCTATCCACTTCACCAGCTAGGTGCCTTGCAGGAGTAGTGGTAGTAGCAGTAGTAGTTAAAGTAGTAATAGTAGTTGTGTTATGAATAATATAGTAGTAGTAGTGGCAATGTTGTTTCTACTGATATTAAGTGTAGTAGCAGTAGTTCTAGAAGTATTCCTAATTGCATTTTTTAAACCCTGACCTTCTGCCTTAGAATCAATACTGTGTATTGGTTCCAAGGCAGAAGAGCGGTAAGGGCTAGGCAATGGAGGTTAAGTGACTTGCCCAGGGTCACACATCCATATACAGTGTCTGAGGCCAGATTTGAACCCAGGATCTCCTATCTCTAGGCCTGGCTCTCAATCCATTGAGCCACCCAGCTGCCCCCTGCCCCCCATTGCATTTCCAACCCTAGTACTACTACTAATAATAATAACAGACCTAGGTATTAAATAAATACTAAGAGGTAGTAGTGGTAGTAGTGGTAAAAAAAACAGTTCTACTACTACTAATAGAAGGAGGAGGAGCAATAATAGAAGTAATAATATTAATCATAGTAAGGGTACTAATAGTCATATTACTAGTGGTAGTAATAATTTTCCTAGGATCACATAGTCAACAATAGTCACCTTACTCAGGATCCAGTGCTTTTTCTACCATCCTGTCCCCTATTCAGGAGAGAGAAAGCTTACGGGCCATTGCTTATTACCTGCTGGCATTTAAGGGGATTAAAAAAATTAACCTTCGAAACAACAAACAGGTTCCGGGTTAAGATGGCGGCAGAGTAAGAAGCAGCTCTTAACCTCTCCTGACCGAAACACACAAAACTCCTCAAGGGGACATAAAAACAAGTCCAGACGAACGGAGGAACCCCACAACAGGGCACAGCGTGGAAGGTACATGGAATCGAGACATTTCCAGGCTATAAAGGGCTCTCACTAAATCGCGGGCTGAGCAACCGCCCCACCCCCACCCCCTCCACACACAAGATCTAGAGCTCTGAAGCCAGCTAAAAAGAAATAGAGCAAGTTTGGGGCACCCATAGAGTCATTGGCAGCTCCGGGGCCTGTTCCTGAGAGCAGCAAGATTTAGGACCCCAGGAAGCCAAAGAACGCAAGCGAAATCTGAGCGCCGGAGCAGAGAGTGGACACTGGGCGCTGGGCGCAGGCTGAGCAGAGCACAGGCACGGGCGGAGGCGTGGGTGGAGGCAGACACAGCCAGGAACTAAAGCTCTGAAAACCTGAGTGGGGAACCAGTGCAGACGGGTATACGACTGTGGAAGCAGCGCCCTGAGACTTGTAAAGGAATCTCCTGCAGAGGATCAAGTAAGGGGGTCCACCGGGGGCTTGACCTTGGAAAAAACCAGAACTCAGACCTCAGGAGCCAATAGACCACGAACAGACACTGAGCGCGAGGATAAACCTGAGAAGCTGCTGGGCTAATGATGGCTACCCAGACTCAGGAAACTCAGAAGAGAAAGAATAACAACAAGAAAAAGAAGCCTTTAACACTCGACAAC
>NC_058136.1:28178827-28219059 GCF_016433145.1 Gracilinanus agilis | reverse complement strand
CCCAAAGAGATCATAGATAAACAGACTTGTACGAAAATATTTATAGCTGCACTTTTTGTGGTGGCAACAAACTGGAAAAGGAGGGTATGTCCTTCAATTGGGGAATGGCTGAACAAACTGTGGTATATGCGGGTGATGGAATACTATTGTGCTAAAAGGAATAATAAACTGGAGGAGTTCCAGGCTCCTGATGCAGGAACTGATGCAGAGCGAAAGGAGCAGAGCCAGAAGAACTCTATACACAGAGACTGATATACTGTGGTAAAATTGAATGTAATGGACCTCTGTACCAGCAGCAATGCAATGACCCAGGACAATTCTGAGGGATTTATGGAAAAGATGCTACCCACATTCAGAGGAAGGACTGCAGGAGAGGAAACATATAAGAAAAACAACTGCTTGAACGCATGGGTTGAGGTGGATATGATTGGGGATGTAGACTCGAAACTACCAGACCAATGCAACTACCAACAATTTGGAAATTGGTGTTGATCAAGGACACATGACAAAACTAGTGGAAATGTGCATCGGCCATGGGTGGGGGGAGCGCGGGGGGTGGGGGTGAAGGGGAAAGTAGGAGCATGAATCATGTAACCATGTTAAAAATGTATATTAATAAATGTTAAAAAAATATTTAAAAAAAAATTAACCTTCACTAAAATCCCGCTCATCATCAATCCTTTGGCACTGACTTTGGGTTCCCAAAGGTTAGGCTGTGTGAGCACAAACTCAAGCTGGATAGACAATGTATGCCCAGCTCTGGCCTCTCTGTTGTCCTTGTATCAGCCTGGCTAGGTTCAGAGGGCTACTTTAGGGTGAGAGGCTTCTGCCACAACCACTAAGGATACTGAGCACATAGTAAGGCATGATAAAGGCTGCAGTCTGCATGGGTGGAGGAAGCTCCCACCCTGAGGAAGTAGCAGAGCTTTGAGGTGGAAGAAGAAAGTAATCATCACAATAAAATCTTCATCTTAGGATCCCCCTGACAAACAACTACTCAAAAGCTGAGTGAGTGAGCTCTCCTAAAGCTAAATACAGATTTCCTTTAAGAGCTCTTTGGAAAGGATCAATTGCATATTCATTGAGGCTGTCAATGCCTCCTCATTAATTAGAGGTACTGAATCCTCATTTCTAATGTAACTCCAAGGGGTAAAACAAAAGCTCCTCATTTTTACTTCTTGCGCATCATAATTTTGATTGGTGATGACCTGAAACCATTTGTTAGATTTATGTAAATTTATAAAGCTGGGCTTTCCATTGGAAAAAAATAATGCCCAACCAGCAAATGCATTCTTTCGATCTTGTTTCTTCGAATGTGGAAGTAAATTTCAACTGTGGCTCATATGGTGGAAGATATGGACCAAAGTGCAGAGATAGATGACAGAATAAGGCCATGGTCACTGCCTTCAATTGTATTTATCTGGAGGTGATGGTTTTGTCCTCTTGGACTTCCTGGACTTCTTATCCATGCTGAGGGATGTGTGAGTTTGACTCAGTGCAGACCCTTGGCAAAAATGTTCTCCACTAAGGCATTGTGGTAATTCCTGGTGTTGAAAACACCTCTGCTCTATGGTGGTCTACCAAATGGAATTTGCAAATACCTGAAAATATAAGAAGAAAAGCTTGCCACAGGTATACTCTTTACAGGCGGCTGTTGGAACAGTAGATAGAGCTCTGGGTCTGGAATCTGGATAGTTTGGATTCATATCCGATCTCAGATGCTTAGTAGCTAGATAAGTCACTTCAGTCTTCCTCAGCTTATTTAACTTTAAAATAGGGATAATGGTAACGCCTATCTTGTAGAGTTATTGTGAGTTTCAGATGAGATAATTGTAAAAAAAAGTACATAATATATAGACTGGAATGTAGCAGGCACTATAATTATTGAGATAATATAGTATAATAATAATAACTATATAAATGTTTATTCCTTTCCTTTTCCTTGCTGAAGTGGTAAGCATATCAAACTCAGAATCAAGACAAGAGACTGGGAAATGAGCCAATTCTGGTTAATGTTGGGCAGGTCACTTAATGTTTCTGAACCTCAGTGTCCTCATCTATTAAATGGGCATAATAATAGCTAGAAAAATATAGCATGATGTACCATGAGATAATAATATATACGAAGTGCTTTGAAAACTTTAAGTACTTTATAAATATCAGCAATCTTTATTGCCAAATTAGAGAAAAGTCATATTGCTACTGCCTAGGCCAGCATTGGCAAAGTATTGGTACACATGCCCAGCTGGCAGGGGGAGGGGCGCTGTTCCATTCCCTCCCTTCCCAAAGCCTGAGGCTATTTTTTGCATGCCCTGCCCCTCTGTCCAGCCACCCAAAGAGAGCACTTCCTCACTCTGCTTTCTGGGGTAATGCAAGGGACTCACAGGCAGCTTGAAGATACAGTTTGGGCACACAAACTTGAAAACCTTCACTGATGCTGTCCTTGACTAATCTAAAATAGAAGGCCAGTCAACACTGAAAACTACAAAAGGTGACACTAAATGATAACTCTAGTCCAACTATCAATAATATGGAATTAGGGCTTAATCAATGATACATGTAAAACCCAGTGGAACTGTGCATCAGCTAAGGGGGATTAGGGGGGTTGGGGGAGAAGGAAAGAACATGAAATATGTAAATATGGGAAAATATTCAAAATTTAAAAAAAAGAAAAAAAAGAAAAGTACAAACGCAAATGTCAATTATCTAAATATCATTTTTATGTTTCCTCTGTGGCTGAATATGTGCTCCTCTCTGGTATTTTATGTGTACTTATGCACCATAGTCATATGGCCATTTAAGTCCCAGAGTTATAACAAAAATCAATCCCAGGGCAGCTGGGTAGCTCAGTGGAGTGAGAGTCAGGCCTAGAGACGGGAGGTCCTAGGTTCAAATCCGGCCTCAGCCACTTCCCAGCTGTGTGACCCTGGGCAAGTCACTTGACCCCCATGGCCCACCCTTACCACTCTTCCACCTATGAGACAATACACTGAAGTACAAGGGTAAAAAAAAAAAAACAATCCCAGCCAATAAAACCTTAAAAGGCTGAACTCCAAAGCATGTGACCTGCTGAATTTGGAATAGGAAATGCTTTTTTCTCCTCATCTCCTGCAATAAAAGGAGGCAAATTATTTCAGGAAAGGAAGATAACAAATCCAATAGATCATAGCTAATGTTAATAAGTGATTTTCTAAGTCAGTATTTTGCCTGTAGAGGTCCAATCTTGATATATGATTTAGTGGCCCCTCTTTCTATTTGAGTTTGACATCACTAGTTGAGGAGATAATTGCTAAGGTCTCTCCTAAGCCGAGATTTTATTTTCCTATAACATACATCTATACTGATATCTACCATCT
The DNA here is from genome assembly GCF_016433145.1 of Gracilinanus agilis. NCBI lineage: Eukaryota > Metazoa > Chordata > Mammalia > Didelphimorphia > Didelphidae > Gracilinanus > Gracilinanus agilis. The sequence continues at coordinate 28,215,703 of NC_058136.1, read as the reverse complement.
CTGCTTCATGACCCTGAGATCTTAGTTGCACTGTGGGAGATGGAGAACTAGTCCGTTTTGGGGACTTGTAGAGGATAAGGAGAAATATCAGCTTGCCATTTTACCTGTAAGATGCACCTCTTTCTTCAGTGCTCTTAGCTCCTGTGATTTCCTCGGTGGGGGTACTTCCTTTCCTGACAAATCGCAACTCCTTTCTGACTTAATAGATGGTCCTAGACAGCTAGCTGACCTGCTACATCTTGTAGCTAACTTTGTGATGATGTTGATGAATAATAATAATAGTTATCATTTGTATAGCAAAGCACTTCACACAAGGTATTTCATTTGATCCTCACAACAACCATGTCATGTGGGTGTTATTATTCCCATTTTATAAAAGCAGAAAAGTTGAGGGAAGTTAAGTCATTTGCCTGAGGACACCCAGCAGTAGGATTCTCCTTTCAGCTAAGGTCTTTTTTTTGGCAATTGACATGAAGTCCATCAAGAGAGGTTCACTCACAGTCTTTACAGTTTGATAGAAACAGTGACATCTTGCATTCCACTGGCATGGCTTTCTAATTGCACCCATGGGAGCTGATGAGATCACTAAGCAAAAGAGTATAAAAGAAGGAGAAGAGGACCCAGGACAGAGTCCTAGTGGAGACACATTTGGAACAAGTATGACCTGGACAAAGGAGAATCCATGAAACACAGAAGAAAAACAACTTCTTGATCACATGGTTCGATGAGGATATGATTGGGGATGTAGACTCTAAATGATCACCCCAGTGCAAATACTAATCTTATAGAAATAGATCTGGATCAATGACACATGTAAAACCCAGTGGAATTGCATGTCGGCTATGAGAGGGGGTGGGAGGAGGGGAGAGAAAGTACATGAATCATGTAACCATGGAAAAAATTTATTAATCAATAAAAAAATTAAAACAAAAACAAACAAAAAACAAAGGAGAATCCAGCAATGAAGACTGAGAAGGAGTGATCACACAAGTGGAAGAAGAGCCAGAAAAGTGTCTTAAAACCTAAAAAGAAGAGAATAACAAGGAGAAGAGGATAGTTGACAGTATCAAAGGGTGCAGATAGGTCAAGAAGGATGAAGATTGAGAAAAGGCCATTGGAGCTGGCAATTTAGAGAACATGATGAGGTCAGAAGCCAGAATGGAGAGTTAAGAAGAGAGTTAGAGGGAAAGAAGTGGAGGCACTCATTGTACGTGACCATCTTCAGGAGTTTGGCCACAAATGGGAGGAGAGATATAGGATGATTAGCTAGTGGGGATACACAGGTCAAGTGAGGAGTTTTTGGCAATGGAGGAGACATACGCATGTTTGTAGGCAGTGGGGAAGAAGCCAGTCTACAAGAAGAGATTGTTCTACGCCTTAATCCCTGTAGCCACTTGGCTCCTCTCTACTAACTTGTTAATAGTTAACTGTGTACATATTTAGTAGTCCTCTACTGGATTTTAAATTCCTCGAACGCCTGGCTCCTCTCTCAGCGATTTGCACATTGGCTTCAATAGTCTATTTTCTCAATTACAAAAATGTGTTGAATAATATCGGATCTTCCTCCCTCCCTCAGAGAGCTATTTTCAACTGGCTTCTCTGATAACGTCCAAGGCTTTCCAAGATCATTGGCCAGGTGCCACACAGCTAGACACCAAGGCAGTATTTGAACTTCAGTCTTCCTGACTCTAGGTTCAACACTATTTGCAATCTAGTAGAGTGTGGAAATTCCTTTTCTGTGACCAGATGCTATTACTTCCAATAGAGTCTGAGCTTCTGATGCTCTTGCTTGAGAGCAGGACCTATCTTTCATCTTTGTTTTTGTATACTATAAATATGAAAAGTGATAAAGGCTGGTATAATAATATAAATTAGTAATTTAATTAAAGTCATGCTGATAGATAATTAGACCACGCACTTGTAAGTATTCAAAACTGCCACCTCCATTACTGTCCCCGAGTCTGCTAGCCAAGAGCCTACTGGCAAAGAGACCACTCCCTCCTAACCCAGGAGATTTAAACCCTTCTCTGTGTCGACGTAGGCCTCCCCATGCCTCAAAGACCCGGAAACGGAAACCAGTTGGACCATGTTGGATCACGGGAAATGTAGTTTTGATACATTTCCCCTGTCCATAGAAATATATACACTTTTAGATGGCATTCCCCAAATTTCACTTTTACAATACCAAGTGCCTAGCCCAATGCCTTGCACATGGTGACTGATTAATAATACATATTTGAAGAATTGAATTGAGCCGACAGTTACCTATGCAGTATTTGAGTAATCCAGAGGATTAGATGTGCTGACAAATGCACATTTGCATTCTCTAGTCTCCTGTTCGTTCTTCTCTACAACCTCCCCATCTAAAATATACATGGTACAGAGTAAGAGAGTGATATCTTCCCAGTGACACAGGACCAAAGGTTTATGCTTCTCCTGACCTACCCTAGTTTTCTACTGGTTTGATACAAAGATAGCTGTGGTTAGTGCATTACCCACAAATAGCCTTTTTCGAGGGAATTTTTAAAAGAAGACATCATGGGAGAGGAAGCCGTATTTCCTACAATTCGGAAACTTATAAACAGGAAAATGTATTTTATATGTGCTCTGTATTTTTTTTAATCTCTTCTAATTTTGCAACCTACAACTAGAGGCTATCCATGAACTTCCTAAGTAAATGATGATAAATTATTCATAAGCAGACTTGAAATCAGTTACTTTCTTCCCAGGTGACTGCTTTCCCAGGGAGGTAAAGGAATAATCTCATTAGCACAAAACAGCAGGGATTTTGTGATACTTAATATAGATCGCTACCTCTTTCTCCCCACCTCTTTATTCCATCTTCCCTCACATACACACTTAAATGAGAGTTCAGGTTTCTGAAGGTCAGAGCCAAAGCCTAGTAGAGTATGTTGGAATTTTGTTGGTTATCAGTATTCATTACAGAGACTCACATACATAAAGAAATTATTTTATTTATTCTGTGGGGCAGTAATTCCTTCCCAATTTTTCCTCTGCTGGGTTTTTAGTACTTAAAAGAACACACATGACAAATTTTTTTTTATACCAATCCATAGAGACACAGTGTTTGCACAAACCAAAATATCTGGTTTACTTGGCCAATTATCCTGGTGTTTTGTTTATAAGATGCCAAAACAATTGTGGGTTTTTACAGAATTGACTAAATTAAGCATCCATATTGATAAAATATAGTCCCGGCTATTATGTTTCATTTTGTATCTATGATGCTATATCTTTTCGGTACCTTACTTTTGTGAACAGGTCTAATCTTTATTTAATTAATTAATTTAGAATATTTTTATGTGGTTACATGATTCATGTTCTTTCTCTCCCCTCCTCCCACCCCTCTCCCATAGCCAATGTGCAATTCCACGGGGTTTTACATGTGTCATCGATCAAGACCTATTTCCATATTATTTATAATTGGGAGATAATTTATATTTATATCATTTTATGTTATATTATATCATATATTATATGCATATAATATATATTATATTATATTTTATATTATATCATTTCTATATCAAGACCTATTTCCATATTATTTATAATTGGGAGATATTTATAATAGGGAGATCGTTTAGAGTCTACATCCCCAAACATATCCCCATCAACCCATGTGATCAAGCAGTTGCTTTTCTTCTGTGGGTAAATGGCATTTAAAAAAACTGTGGCTCTCTTAGCAATAAATGTGGCTAGAAAGGGGAGCAATACATTAGAATTTTTGGAATAGATTAAAAAAGTAAGCCACAGCAATGTCTATTTTTAGTAAATTTTCATTGGAGAAATTTTGTACGTAAAGAGGGAACTGTGATGTATGAGAAAGAACAAAATCAGGTAAAATAAACTAGAGGAAGAAAACTATAGCTCATTATCATTAGTGAATAATCATGTGAATATTTTAAATAAAATACTAGAAATTTTAATATGGTGATACAATTACCATTCTTTGTTATGTCAGATTTATATCTGAAAAGCAAAGATGGTTCAGTATTTGGAAAATATATAAGATACTAAATCATATCAATACTAAAAAAAACCCTTATGATTCTATCAATGGATATAGAAAACATCTCTGATAAAATATAAAATTCACATTAAAATACTAATGGAAGAAATAGAAAGCTTATTTCTTAACAAGATGCAAAATATTTACCTGAACCTAAAAGTAAGCATTGTAATTCTTCTAAAGCAAAGATGTAAGCATATCCCTCACCTGCTCAAGAATCTTCAGCTGCTCCCTATTGCATTTAGGATAAATACAAATTCCTTACTTTGGTATTTAATGCCCCAAATAACCTGGCCCTGTCCTACTTTCACAGACTATACTTCTTGTCAAAGATCATCATTTATTAGTACCATGAAGATCATATGACCTGATTACTAGCTTTGGGTTGTGGGAAGAAAATTGAGCCTAAGTCCTTTCTACAAAGTGAAAGACAAGGAAAATTAAAATATGCCCATGGAAATTCAAACCAACTGCTCTTTACTCATGGGCACCAATCACGCTAAAAAAAAAGCAGAAAGGTTTTGTTAAAATAAATGTGATAAGGCTGACCATTAAAGTATATGTAGGACTGTAATCCATCAATCTACCCATCTGTTCCTCCCTGATCTGCCATTATTAGCCTGGAATGAGTTTTTAGCTGTACTATGCAAGCCCAGTCTCAGCTGAGGATTTAAAGGTGTTTGGAGTAAAACAAATAAATAGTAGTTGTGTGGATTTAAAAGAACAGACTGATGCACATGCCTTGAGAACCTTATACTTTGATTAACAGGGACTAAATAGCTTTAGCTGAAAAGACTATACAAGATCATACATATGTCAGAGAGAGAGAAACCTACCCAGAAAAGCCAGGTATCCCACCTGAATGTTCATTATCTTTGGTGTATCTTAAACCCAGGTAGCGGTTGTTGGACTAAAAACCTATTTAAGTTATCTCTTTCCCTTTCCGTAAAACTTGCATTATTTCTGCTCCCTTCATACATTAAGTGCCCTCCTCGTGCTGCTTTACTTTAAGAGAATGGTCAAGCATAACTTAAGAACTTCTGGAATAGCAATGGTGACATCATTTTCTCCTCTTTCTTGGTATGTCTCCAAGAGGGGGGTTTATTAACTTAATGATATTACGAGAACAAGTTATACTTTCCAGTTCTCTTTTCTTAACATCATAATAAAAGATATCACTTAATGACTTGTTTTCTTCGTAGGTGTAATGTCATTGGCCATGGAGGGAAAAGCCAATGACGTTTGAAAGCTCCTTAGCTTATGCAGGCCTTTGCAGGTACATCTAAAATGGTTCTGTGGGCTTGTTCTGCAATCAATAGGAAGGTCATTGCAGTATATATAGCACGATGGAAAAAGATCTATCTCCTTACATGGTAGTGGGTTAAAAGACCTGCTCAATGATAACTCAGAATCATTTCCCATTAATTAGATGAAAAGGGATCTCCGAATCCTTACCATTGGTTTTCATTTTATGGACTCTACCTCCTGGAAGGAAGTTGATGGCCCTCCTACGGGGATGGCTAGCGTTTTAGTTATTATGCCTTTTGAAAAGTCTCTTTGAAGTCTATAGTATTTGTTCTGAGATGGGAACATGGAGCTACTTCTCTCAAGGCATACTAATAATTAATTAACAGTACTCTTGTTTTATGGCAGTATCCATGCATGAAAACCATATGAATCGTACACTTGTAAATGGATATTTTTCGCAGAGTTTCGGTGAAATTTGAGAACTCATTTAACTTGATTATATATTTAATAAAAGTAGCCCACCTTTTCTGAAAGTGCTGCATTCAAATTTCTTCGGTTTATAGGAGATTACAAGAAAAGGCGTTGTCCTTTCTTTCCTGAAGTTTTAGTAGAACTATACGTATAGAGTGTTTTTTTTTGAAGGGAGGCATTATTGCACAGTAGGTTGTTTGCCTCTGAGGCTGGAGACTTGGGTTCAGATCATCACTTCAAGGTACTCAGTACATGTTTGTTGAACCAATACGGTCAGGTTGCAGTTCGCTGTGTTTTTTTCTTCCTCGAACCCTCGTGAAATCGAAAGTCAAAATTCTAATGCTTTGAGCCAAAGGCCAGACACGTGGAACAACAGGTAAATGTTTGATTATTATCAATATTATCAATTAGCTTTGAAAGAAGTGATAAGTTGGATTTCTGAGGGGAGACCCAGACCACATTTCAGAATTCATTTGACAAAAAAAATACCTAAGCCCACCCATTTAACTGACGTAATTGACGATTTCTGATGTTCTATCAGTGTGGCTAACAGTTCAGTTGTCCGTATCTTTTGGATTGCTTCCAGATACGTGATGCCATGAGATAGTAAGTGTGAGAGATCCTCTTTAGCTCCGGGACTCCACATATTCGGGAAACAGTTTTGAAAGAATTCAGTTAAAGGTTTGCTAAGGGGGCAACTGGGTGACTCAGGGAATTGAGAGTCAGACCCAGAGACGGGAGGTCCTGGGTTCAAATTTGACCTCAGACACTTCCCAGCTTAACCCTCATTGCCTAGTCCTTACCACTTTCCTGTCTTATCAATATTCAGTATTGATTCTAAGAGGGAAGGGAAGAGTTTTTTAAAAATTAAATTAAAAATTCAATTCAATTTTTAATTTTTAAAATTAAATCATTAAATTAAATTAATTGAAAAATTAAATTAAAAATAATAATAAAATAAGCTGCGAATATCCAGGTATTGTGATCTGCTTTCAGTCATGGCACGAAGCATAGTTTGAAAACATATTGTCAAAAAGACTCAGGCGAACTTAAGAAGTTGTGCCTAAGTGGTTCCAATAATAATTTTTCAGTTGAGACTCAATAGAGTCACAGAGCTTGAGAGCCAAAAAGAACTGAAGACATCCAATATCCTGGCTGATCGTGAATTAATTCAATAAAATCCCTGGCTGGCGTGGTGAGCTATCTTTTAGGGAATGACCCACATATCCTTGAGGCATCACATTCCAGTTAGAGGTAGTTCTAATCCTTAGAAAAATTGTTCTTATCTGGAATCAAAGCCTTCTCTCTGGGGTCAAGTACAACATTTTATTCCTCTTCTACATGATAGGTCTTCAGGCTTCTTCTTCTTCTTCTTCTTCCATAACAGGGTATTTGGGTAATTGCTGTTTATATCACTGCTCATCCTTGTAAATCTTTTCACATTGAAGCACACAGCCCCTCAGTAATGGCAAAAAACGCGGTGGTGTTGATGTTAAAAGGCTTGATTTATCAAGAGGTTGTTTTTAACAGTATTTAGCAAGTGCAAATTAGCACCCCTGTTGCAATTGTAAACGTTAATTTGCAATTTACTAAAGAATTAGTACTTTTGCTAGCAGGTGTTAATTTGTAATGAAAATGAAAATTCATCAGGCCCCTGTGTTCACCAGAGTCAGTCTATTTCCTTTATCTCCTTTTAGGATTCCTTAAAGGAAATCTAGGTCCACATAGGCTGGGGCCTCGAAGAAGTCCGCTAGCTTTACCACTTTGAGGCTGTCATCTTCTGCCTTCTTCTTGACTTACTATCCAGAGACCAACGCACATGGGTGTGGAAAGAACACATGAAAGAAAAGGAGAAGAAAGATCGGCATAAGCTGTATGGAGAAACCATTGTTCAATACCATTGGATGTCATCACTGATGGTGACTGTTCACTGAAGCTTCTACAGATTGCTTCACCCCCTCGAGATATGCAGCAGACTTCAGGGGTCCAGGCTGGTAAATCAATCTTTCACTCCTTCCCTTACAAAACTCCAGCATTCTTTTTTTTAAGTACCTCCATTTCTCCATTTGCTAAAATGACATTGTCTTGTGTGAGCTTTGCAAACTCTAATCTTAAATGATTTCCAACATCTGCCCCTTTTTCTCCTATTCATGGGCTGCTGAGCAGAATGCCAGGTTTCCCGCCAACCAGGCTGGTACTCTTTGCATCATACCACACGACCTTATGTGAAATTAGAATTTGTTACCCTAAGAATGCTAGAGTTTTTTCAGGATGTCATGAACACAGTAATTGCAATATTGTGCAATGATAAACTGAATGACTTAGTAATGTCACAGAAATATGAAGATCCAAAATGATTTCTAAGGACTTAGGATGAAAAATGCTATCTACCTCCAGAGCGCAAATGGATGAAGTCCAAATGCAGAGCTAAGTGAACTTAAAAAAAAAACCAAACCTTTATTTTTCTTGGGTATCCTTGCCACTTCCCCCCACACACAAGTAATATGGAAATATGTTTTACCTGACTGCACATGTATATCTCTATCAAATCACTTGCCTTCTCAGGGAAGGGGGAAAGAGGGAGAAAAGGAGAGAATTTGGAACTCAAATTTTTTTATAAAAAGTTAAAAATTGATTTTACATGTAATCAGAAAAAATATTTTTTAAAAAGAATGCTGGGGGGCAGCTGGGTAGCTCAGTAGATTGAAAGCCAGGCCTAGAGATGGGAGGTCCTGGGTTCAAATCTGGCCTCAGACACTTCCCAGCTGTGTGACCCTGGACAAGTCACTTAACCCCGATTACCTACCCTTACCACTCTTCTGCCTTGGAGCCAATACAGTATTGACTCTAAGATGAAAGGTAAGGGTTTTAAAAAATGCTGAATTTCTTTTAAAGGGAAAGAGTAAAAGATTGTTTTCCCAACCTAGACACTTGAGGGGATGAATTGATTTGTAGACGCCTTAGGCAGCCATATTTTGTTGGCCAATATCATGGAGAACCACCATAGGAATTTAATAGCTAAACTTACTTTAAGTATAGGAAGTTCTCTTTTAATTCTCCTCCTTAATTAAATCCATGTCTATATATTAATTGGTCATCAAAGGGTTCAGATGAGCACAGATGAAGGTATACCTTTATTTTAAGCAAAGAAAAAGTACTTTCTCAGCTTGTTTTAGTTGTCAAGAGATGCACCAGAAAATGACCACAATCAATAAGGCCAAACCATATGATGAATCCCATTCATGTGAACAGTGTCAGACATGCTTGCCCCAGAGGCTGTGGATGGGAGTAAATCTCACATTGGAATCCTAAATAGTTGCCTCATAGACGCTCATTGAATTATTATACATTTTGTGCCTTAATCTGAGAATCAAAAGCAAAGACCCTGCACCAGCCTGGTGAGAATTGGTTAAAAAAAATAGAAGACAACTTGGAAACTCTAATAGAGATAATTGAGGTACTTATTAAGATGATTAAGACTCAGCACCTTTGCTGTTAGGGAGCTTTCTTTTAGGATATGATTTAAATACTTTTAATTTTTGAATTATATTGATTTCTTTTTATACCACTGTCATTTTTTGGCTATATCCCTCCAAGGGCCATTCTATTTACCAGCAATGAGCAGTCACTTTTTAACAAAGAACATATGCAACATTTTGTACCCATGGCCCTCCACCTTTCTGAAGGAAAGAAGTTGATAATATTTCCTCATTTATTCTTCAGAGCAATGATTGTTCCTTCACTATCTCATTGAGTCTGGAGCAATGGTTAGTTGGCCATCTTTGCATTTTCATATTGCTTTCATGACTCACATGAAATTAAAATCTTATAAAATATTGTCAAACCAACTTCACACCTATAAAAGGCTGTGTCTTCTGCCAAAAGTGGAATAAATACCTAATATGAAGCACTCACAAATAGGTATATGTCACATTATTTCACTTATGAATAATTAGGTACAAATTGAATATTTCTAAATAGCCTTCTAGTTTTCTAGGCGGTTCTTAATTTCCAATTGGGCTTCGATACCTTTGATGTTAAAATCACAAAATCTGAACTAGAAGAAGATATCTCATTCTATCAGATCTGATCCTCTCTATGGCATCGTCTAAATCCAAGAATAAACATCTGTTAATCTGTTGTGGACAGGGTAGCCTCACGTGGTCAGGTTTTATTCAAAGTTATCAAATAGAAGATGGTAGGGTAGAGCGGAGAAGCTCCAAACCACCATAAGAATCCTCTCCAACCAATATTAAAATATAATCACAAAAAATTCAAATACCATGGAGCTACAATCAGGAACACACAAGACCCAGTGACTTCTACATTAAAGAATTGAAAGGCATGGAATAGGATATTCTGAAGGTGAAAGATTTGGGTTTACAACTCCAAGTCCCTATCCAGCAAAACTGAGTATATTCTTTCAGGGTGGGAGGAATGGTCATTCAATAAGATAGAAGATTTCCAAGTATTTCTGAGGAATAAGCCAGACCTAAACAAAAAAATTTGAAGTCCAATCACAAGACACAAGAGAATCCCAAAAAGGTAAATAAGAAAGAGAAAATTTAAGGGACTCATTAAGGTCAAATATGTCTACATGGAAAGAGGATTTCTGTAATTGTAATTCTCAAAAATTACTCTTAGTAGTAGAGAATATAGAAGGAATTTACTTATAAAGAGTGTGGAGAGGTAAGCTGATTATGATGATATGTATATGATGATATGATGTGTATATAAATGTGATGAAATGAAACAATATGTATGTGTGATATGTATGCACTGAGAGAAAAGGGAAGGGAGAGATAGAATGTGATAAATTATATAATATAAAGAGGTTTATATTATATATAATATAATATAAATCATTACAGAGAGGGGAGGATAAGAGTGGTGATGGACAAATATACTCAGTGGAGTATAGAATTCTACCTTACCCCCCAGAGAAGAATAAGGGGAAAAAGACAAGGGAAGGGGAAGGTAATTGGAGGGAGGGTAAAGTTGGGGAGTGACAAAAAGCAAAACACTGGTGAGGAGAATCAGAATGGAAAGGAATAGAGCAGGATCTAAAGGGGATAACAAGATGGAGGGCACAGTTAGTAATCATAACGCTGGATGTGAATGGGATGAACTAACCCATAAAAAGAAGTGAATAAAATCCGAAATCCTACTATATGTTGTTTAGAAGAAACACTTTTGAGGCAGGGGGACATAGGGATTAAAGGTAAACAGCTAGAGCATAATTTATTAGGTATCATCTAAAGTAAAAAAAAAAACCAGGAGTAGCAATCAGGATACCAGACAAAGCCAAAGTAGAAATTTATCTGTTTAAAAGAGAAAAGGAAGGAAATTACATTTTCCTAAAAAGGTACTATAAACAATGAAGTAATATCATTACTAAACATGTATGCAACAAATGGTATAGCATCTAGATTTCTAAAGCACAAATTAAAGGAGCTTAAGGAGGAAATAGATAGTAGAACCATACTAGAAATAGATAGTAGAACATCCCCCTTTCAGAACTAGATAAGTCAAACCAAAAAATAAATAAGAAAGAAATAAGAGATGTGAATGAAATGTTAGAAAAATTAGTTAATAGATATCTGAAGAAAACTGAACAGGAATAAAAAGGAATATACCTTCTTCTCAGCACAACCTGGTACATATACAAAAATCAACTATGTACTAGGGTATAGAAGCATTGCAAACAAATGCTGAAAAGCAGAAATAATAAATGCAACTTTTTCAGATCATAGTGTGATAAAAATTATCATTAATAAGGGCCCATGGAAAGGCAAATTTTTTTTAACCCTTGTACTTCGGTGTATTGTCTCATAGGTGGAAGAGTGGTAAGGGTGGGCAATGGGGGTCAAGTGACTTGCCCAGGGTCACACAGCTGGGAAGTGGCTGAGGCCGGGTTTGAACCTAGGACCTCCTGTCTCTAGGCCTGACTCTCACTCCACTGAGCTACCCAGCTGCCCCCGGAAAGGCAAATTTAAAGTTAATTGGAAACCAAATAATCTAATTCTTAAAAACTGATGGGTCAAAAAACAAATCTTAGAAACAATTATGGACTTCATTCAACATATCAAAATCTATGGGATACAGACAAAGCAGTACTCAGGAGATATCTCTGAGTGTTAATCAACAAAATAGTGAGGGAGATCAGTGAATTGGGCTGGCAACTTAAAAAAATTAGAAAAAGAACAAATTTAAAATCCCCAAATAAAAACTAAGTTTGAAATCCTAAAAAATTAAAGGAGAAATGAATAAAATTAAAAGTAAAATAACTATTGAACTAATAAATAAGACCAGGAGCTGGTACTTTGAAAAAAAAAAACAAATAAAATAGATAGAGTACTGGCAAATATAAAAAAAAAAACAAACAAAGAAGAGAATCAAATTAATAGTATCAAAAATAAAAAGGGCAATCTCACCTTTAATGAAGAGGAAATTAAGACAATTATTAAGAGCTACTATGCCCAATTATATGTCAATAAATATGATAATCTAGGGGAAATGGACAAATATTTACAAAAATATAAAATTCCTACATTAACAAAAAAGGAAATAGAATACTTAAATAATCCCATCTCAGAAAAAGAAATTGAACAAGCCATCAAGGAAGTCCCTAAGAAAAATATCCCTAGGGCCAGATGGATTCACAAGTGAATTCTATCAAACATTTAAAGAACAACTAATCCCAATAATACACAAGCTATCTGACAAAATAAGCAAAGAAGGAGTCTTACCAAATTCTTTTTATGACACAAATGTGGTACTCATTCCCAAGCCAGGCAGACCAAAAACAGAGAAAGCAAACTATAGACTAATTCCCTTAATGAACATAGATGCAAAAATATTAAATAAAATACTAGCAAAGAAAGTACAGCAAGTCATCACAAGGATTATCCACTATGACCAGGTGGGATTTTTACCAGGAATGCAAGACTGGTTTAATATTAGGAAAACCATTCATATAATTGACCATATCAATAACTAAACTAATAGAAATCACATGATTATCTCAATAGATGCAGAAAAAGACTGTGACAAAATACAACACGCATTCCTATAAAAACACTAGAAAATATAGGAATAGAAGGACCATTCCTCAAAATAATAAATAGTATTTAAAAACATCAGCAAGTATCATCTGCAATGGGCATAATTTAAGAGCCTTCCCAATAAGATCAGGAGTGAAGCAAGGATGCCTATTATCATCACTAATGTTTAATATTGTACTAAAAATGCTAGCTGTAGCAATTATAAAAAAGAAAGAGAAATGGAAAAAATTAAAGCAGGCACTGAGGAAACTAAACTATCACACTTTGCAGATGATATGATGGCATACTTAAGGAATCCTAGAAATTCAACTAAAAAGCTAGTAAAAATAATCAATAACTTTAGCAGAGTTACAGGGTATAAAATAAACCCACATAAATCATCAACATTCCTATATGTTTCCAACAAAACCCAGCAGCAAGAGTTAGAAAGAGAAACTTCATTTAAAATCACTCTAGAGGGGCAGCTGGGTAGCTCAGTGGATTGAGAGTCAGGCCTAGAGACGAGAGGTCCTAGGTTCAAATCTGGCCTCAGACACTTCCCAGCTGTGTGACCCTGGTCAAGTCATTTGACCCCCATTGCCCACCCTTACCACTCTTCCACCTATGAGCCAAAACACAGAAGTTAAGGGTTTAAAAAAATAAAGAAAAAAATCACTCTAGACAATATAAAGTATCTGGGAATCTATTGGCCAAGACAAATTCAGGAATTATATCAACATAACTACAAAACACTCTTCACATAAATAAAACTAGATCTAAACAACTGGAAAAACATCAATTGCTCATGAGTAGGACAAGCTAATATAATAAAAATGACAATATTACCTAAATTAAATTATTTTTTCAGTGCTATGTCAATCAAACTACCTAAAAACTTTTTTATAGCATTATAAAAATTATTACAAAATTCATCTTGAAGAACAAAAGATCAAGAATATCAAAGGAACTAATAAAAAGAAATGTGAAGAGTGGAGACATAGCATTACCAGATCTCTTAAAGCAGTGATCATCAGAATGATATAGTATATGGTTCTGTCTCTAAATAGAAGGATGGATCAATGGAATAGCCTTGGAGTAAATTACTTCAGCAAGGTATTGTTCAATAAACCCAGAGATCCCAGCATTTGGGACAAGAACCTACTATTTGAAAAAAACTGCTTTGAAAATTGGAAAACAAGATGGCAAAAATTAGGTTTAGATCAATATCTCATACCCTAGCCTAGACCAAGGTAATTTCAGAATGGGTAAATGATTTAAATATAAAGGGGGAAATTAGAAGTAAATTAGGTGAACATACAATAGTATACCTGTCAGATCTATGAGAAAGAAAAGAATTTAAGATCAAGCAAGAAACAAATGTAAATGAATAATTTAAAATGAATAATGTAAAATGAATAATTTTGATTACATTAAATTAAAAAGGGTTTGTACAAATAAAACCAATGCAACCAAAATTAGAAGAGAAGCAACAAATTGGGGAAAATCTTTATAACAAAAAACTCTGACAAAGGTCTCATTTCCCAGATTTATATGGAGCTAAGTCAATTGTACAAAAAATCAAGCCATTCCCCAATTGACAAATGGTCAAGGGACATGAACAGGCAGTTTTCAGATAAAAAAAACAATGCTGAGATACCACCTCACACCTAGCAGATTGGCTAATATGACAAAAAAGGAAAGTGATAAATGTTGGAGGGGATGTGGCAAAACTGGGACACTAATACACTGCTGGTGGAGTTGTGAAGTAATCCAACCATTCTGGAGGGGAATTTGGAAGTATGCCCCAAGGGCTTTAAAAGATTGCCTGCCCTTTGATCCAGCCATACCACTTCTGGGTTTGTACTCCAAAGAGACAATAGGGGGAAATATTTATACAAAAATATTTATAGCTGTACATTTTATAATGGCAAAAAAATTGGAAAATGAAGGAGAGTCCATCGATTTGGGAATGGCTGAACAAATTATGGTATGTGATGGTGATGGAATACTATTGTGCTGTAAGGAATGATGAACTGAAGGAATTCCATGTGAACTGGAAAGACCTCGGAATTGATGCAGAGCAAAAGGAGCAGAACAAGGAGAACCTTATACATAGAAACTGAAACATTGTGGCACAATAAAATGTAATGGACTTCTCTACTAGCAGAAATGCAATGATCCAGGACAATTCTGAGGGACTTATGAGAAAGAACACCATCCACATCCAGAGAAAGAACTGTGTAAGTAGAAACACAGAAGAAAAACATATGATCCATCATGTGGTTCTGTGGGTATTGGGGATTTTGGCTTTAAATGATCACTCTATTGCAAATATTAATAATATGGAACTAGGTTTTGAACAATGATAGATGTATAACCCAGTGGAATTGCTTGTCAGCTCCGGGGGAGGGAAGGGAAAAGTGGAGGGAAAGAACCTGAATTATGTAAACATGGAAAAATATTCTAAATAAATAATTTTAAAATAAAATAAAATGATTCAGGAAAAAAGTGTTAGAAAAAGAAATTCCATATTAAATCACTCTAAGCAATATAAAATCTTTGGGAATCTATCTGCCAAGAGAAACTCAGGAATTATAGGAACACAACTACAATACACTTTTCACACAAATTAAACTAGATCTACACAATTGGAAAAATATTAATTGTTCATGGGTAGGATGAGCTAATATAATAAAAAATTACAATCCTATCTAAATTAATTTGCATATTCAGTGCCACACCTATCAAACTACCAAAAAACTTTTTTATAGAACTAGAAAAATTTTAACAAAATTCTTTAGGAAGAACAAAAGATCAAGAATATCAAAGGAACTAATCAAAGTCATTAAATAATATCAAGCTCCTACTGTGGTCACTGCCATTTCTGGACAACTCTAATTAGGAAGAATTTTCCCCTTACAATTAGCCTAACTCTGCTCTTCCATTACCTCCATTCACTGTTCCCAATTATGTCCTGTGGGCCATGGAAAACAAGTATCATTCCTTTTCCACATGGCAGATATTTAAAGCACTTGACAGTTCTCACCACCTGTCTCCTCCCTTCTCTATCTCAACATTCCCAGTTCCTTTAACTGACTTTCATAGGGCGTAGTCTCTAATTCTTCTCATCATCCCAGCCATCTTCTGAATGAAAATGTACCTCCTAAGGACTGGGCATTATGGGGAGAAGTGATCTTTCAATTTCCTGACTGAACAAATTATGCTATCTGAATGTAATAATATACTAGTGTGTGATAAAAAAAATGACAAAAGGAAGAAAAGTTTCAGAAAAAAATGGATAAGACTTGTATAAACGGATGCAAAGTGAAGTGAGTAAAACCAGGAGAATAATTTATACCATAAAAACAAGTAAAAACAAAAAAAAAACTTTGAAAGACTTCAGAACTCTGATCAAATCAAAAGTCAGTCATGAGAACAAAGGACTGATGATGAAGTATACTACCTGTCTCCTAACAGAGACCAGATGGACTCTTCTAGGTGCAGAAATAAACATATATTTTGAGCCATGGTCAATGTTGGAATTTGTTTTAGCTAATTTTGCATAATTTGTTACAGAAGTTTTCTTTTTCTTTTCTTTTTTATACTCTGAGGGAGCTGGGAGGGAGAGAAAATTATTTTTTGTTCCTTAAAATATATAATCAAAATTTAAAAATAAGTAAATAGCCTTCTTGCTATTAGTGCATTTAAGGGAGCTGCTCTAAAATTTTAGTGAGGTGAAGGTACAATTTCTGCTATTAGAGAAATGGTCTAAAATAAATAAAACAATGTATTTGACAAGCCCATATGGATGGAAAGATATGATTATTGGAAAAAGTTCAGATTTCAGGTGATTCTTTGAGACCCATTAGGCTCTTCTCTAGTTCTATTACATCCTCTTGTCCTTCTGCCTGGTCAAAACCCATATTACCACCTGTCAGAGACTCATCGTATTTAAAATCTTCTATAGGAAGCTTCCCATGTTTCATGATTGACAGCACAGAGTCATCTCCTTCTCTCTGCTCAGTGACTTCCTGAGAATCTAATCAGAAAGGTCTGAATACAACTTCATATCTTCCTATAAAAACCAGGGGATTGATGCAAAAATCTTAAATAGAATACTAGCAAAAAGATTCCAGCAAGTGATCACGAGGGTTATTCATTATGATCAGGTGGGATTCATACCAGGAATGCAAGGATGGTTCAATATTAGGAAAACCATTCATATAATTGACCACATCAACAAGCAAACCAACAAAAATCACATGATTATCTCAATAGATGCAGAAACCGCCATTGACAAAATATAACACCCATTCTATAAAAACACTACAAAGTATAGGAATAGAAGGGCCTTTCCTAAAAATAATAAAAAGTATATATTAAACTGTAAACCCCAGTGGAATTGCACATCAGCTATGGGAGGGGTTTGGAGGAGAGGAGGGAAAGAACATGAATCTTGTAACCATGAAAAAATATTCTAAATTAATTAATTAAATAAAATTTTACCAAAAAAAAAAAACGACCACAAAACAACAGGGGATCTCTTTCACATTGTAGATGTCTTGATGCATGAAAGATAAGCACCCAAATGTCCCCAAACTTAACTTGGAGGAGTGACAAAATATTGGTGTAGCCAAACTATACCAGCTATAGAGGGTAGCCTCTTTCAGGAGCGTCACTGTGTTCTTCCTTTTTCTGTGACTTTCATATCCTTGTAGGCCCAGAAAACCATCTCCCTGCTGACCCTTCTTTAAAAAAACATGTTTTGCCTTGAGCTCTTTTAGCCTTGTCCATCCCTTCACCATGACTGGGCATATCAGTTTTGGCCTTATCATTTAATTTGTTAAGTACAGTGTTCCCATAATAATGGTCTGTTGCTTGAGTATCATTGGACAGTCTGCTTCTTCCATCCTTATGTTTCCAAATTAACTGGAATAGTTCACTCCAGTAGTGGTACCAGAGATATGTGGGTAATGGGTCATCTCCATTCAACTTTTTCACCACCTTCCTGGCTGAGTTCCATAGATATGATGATGCTAAGAGAGGAAGGACTTTGGGATATCTCTAGTTTGGAGACTGTTCTACTCCCTAATGTTTACTGAAATCACAAAGTAGCAAAGAACTCAAAGGTTAGGGGAGAAGGTCTTTTCCTAGCTATCTTTGTTTCTCTCTCTCTCTCTCTCTCTCTCTCTCTATATATATATATATATATATATATAGATAGATAGATATAGATATAGATATAGATATAGATATAGATATAGATATATATCTGATTCTTTTTTTAAAAGATGGTCTTAAATTTATAGAGCATTCCCAGAATCACAGTCTCAGAAGAGGGATCTCAGGAGAAAATGAGACTCAGAGAGATTATGTGACCTGCCAAGATCACACAGTTAATTGGTTGTGTGGGAATTTGAACCCAGATATTCAGACTCTAAATTCATGGCTCTCTCCCCTGTACCATGGCCACATATAAGAGTTACACCTGATGAAAGACAGTATGGAGAGGTCACAGTTTTCATGGACGTGGACCTAAAAATCTCACAGGCAAGAGTCAAAGCAAGAGAACCCAATGGTCAATATTTTCATCATTAAAAACATCTTTGCAATCAAAAATCAATAAATCATAATAGTGATATCATATCAGCTTTAAAAATATTTACCTTGGTTTTATCTTGATGAGGGAAAGGGAAACTAAGGACTTTCCTTTTTCAACATTTCACAAAGAGGAGTACAACTATTGTCTTTTTAAAAATTCAAACAATGCAGGGTGGTTTTTCCTGTTAAGAAGATTAAGAAATTTAGTACTGCTTTCTCTTAAGAAAGCTAGGTGTCAAGTGAACAGAATGCTGGGCTTGGAGTCAAGAAGATTAATCCTCTTGAGTTCAAATGTGGCCTCTTACTTACTTACTTACTTACTTACTTACTGCTGTGTGACCCTGAGCAAGTCACATAATCCTGTTCACCTCTGTTGCTTCCTCTATAAAATGAGCTGGAGAAGGAAATGGCAACCCAGTCCAATATCTCTTCCAAGAAAACCTTAAACAGCATCACCAAGAGTCAGACAGGGCTGAATAAAAATTCTTTCTTTTAAGCTTTTGTCTATGCCTAAGGCTTTCTCCTACTCATTCAGAGCCCTTGTGTTTGTAAAGAGGAAAGAAACCCACAAAATTTTGGACCCTAAATGGTTAGGGAGATTATGGCATAAGTTTGGTGCAAATGGAGAAAAGAAGCATAATACAGATTGGTCTTTATACTTATGGATTACATCCATTCAAGGAATAGCATAGTGTTTGTGTATTTGTGTGTCAAAGGATTTCATTGGTCACCCCACTGTTAATTGTCCAGAACGCCCGTACTAATGGGGACATATGTATGGATGCCTCTCCAACACTGGCAGTTACTTTGATGCCACCATGAAGATTTCATTCCTCTGTTCATGGGGTACCTCCACTGTGTGGTTTGGTGCTTCCATTTCTCTCAACATCTTGAAGTCAAGGGCTATCTTAAAGGATTGTGAGAGCTCAAATATAGGCTGAAACCCTTTTTGATGGATCCCCAAGTGCTTTTATTGAGGTTCTTTTCTGTGTATGACAACCTTTGTGAAGCAGACTTGAGTATTATGGCTAAAACTTTAAATTCAATTTTATTTTCAGTTCTAAAATCTTTACTTTCAGTTCAAATTCCGCCCCACCCACTGAGAAAGCAAGAGAATAGGTGTTGCTGTGGTTCCGTTGTTTTTCAGGTGTGTCCTACTCTTTTGACCTAGTTTGGGGTTTTGTTGGCAGAGATACTAGAGTGAGTTGCTCATTTTACGGATGGGAAACTGAGGCAAACAGGGTGAGGTGATTTGTACACAAGACCAGGAAGTGTCTGAGGCCGCATTTAAACTCAGCTCTTCTTGACTCCAACCCCAAGAAAACGGAGTCCATTACAAATAGGTATAGTTCTATACAATTCCGTTATTTTTATAGAGAGACAAGGCTGGAACAAGAAGCCGCACCTCGCCCTTGTTACCAAGCAGGTGAAAGACCGAGAGAGCACTTGCTTAGAGACGGGATGTTTTCATCTAAAACTTCCGTCTCCTTGGTTCCACAAGTTCTGTCCACGCCATAGTTAAAGTGAATGGAATGTACATAATAATGGCAGAAATAATGGCTGATGGAATTGGACCGCAGAGCCGTCATCCAGTCATCTCCTGTGACAATAAAACAGACAGCCAATCAGAGCGCCAGGTTCTCCAGAGCCATCCAATGAGGTAGTATGAACCCACAATGCCTTACACCAGGGTGTGGTACGTGGGAGCCATCTTGTCCACCTTTGTAATTTCAGAGGGGCAAAGTTGCGATTATACTGAGTAGAGGCAAGGACCTGAAGGACAAAAGACCAGAGGACAGAGGATCAGAGAGGCGGGACCGACCGACCGAGAGGCCAACGATTTCTCTTAGGGTGAGCACTTTCGCCAGGAAAAACGGAGCCATGGAGCAGCTGCGAGCCCGATTCCCAGTCCTCCTTCCCTCCTACTGGTCCCCTGTTTGACCCCCAAATTGTGCTATGTGGCCAGCGCTTCAACCGCCTGGGATCCCATGTCAGAAAGCTCTCCGGAGACAGCCCCCCAACCACGGCACTAGAGTCTCTGGACTTGGATCGCCCCAATGTGGAAATGGAGAGCATTTCTACTCCTCGAGTCATACTGACGGATTCGACCAAAGTGACGCTGAATCAGCGCTTCTCCGACATGTTGAAGAACAAGCCCTTGGTCCCAGTGATTCTTAGGTCCACGCTGAAGCCACAGCACCACCATTCACAGCAATTTCATCGGCTGCCACAGAGGTTCCAGCAGCAGCAGTTCCGGAAGCAGCAGCAGCAGCAGTTGAAGCAGCAGCAGCAGCAGCAGCTGTACCACAAGCAACAACAACAGTACCACAAGCAACAGCAGCAGTACCACAAACAGCAGCAGCAGTACCACAAGCAGCAGCAGTACCACAAGCAGCTGCAGTATAAACAGCAGCAGCAGCAACAGCAGCAGCAGCAGCAGCAGCAGCAACAGCAGCAGCAGCAGGAAACCCAGCAGCAGCGTTACCATAAGCAGCAGCAGCAGTACCACCAGCAGTACCAGCAGCAGCAGCAGCAACAGTACCAGCAGCCGCCATACCACCACAACCAGTACCTGCAGCAGCAGCAACAGCAGCAGCAGCAGCAACAGCAGCAGCAGCAACAGCAGCAACAGCAGCAGCAGCAGAACCAATTTGGGGGCTCCCGTTCTGCCAGTGTAGGTGCCAGCACCACTACCACTTCTGGATCTAGAAATCGAAAGTTTGCCCAGCAGCTAGACAATATCTCTTTAGCCAATTCCTCACTGACCCTGAAACCGGAGAAACAAGTGGGTAAGAGCAACACCCAGGCCCACTTAGGCTGGCCCACCAAGTCTCTAGCTAGGGGTTCAGTGGCAGAAGGTCGGGATTTGCCCAGTAGCCAGAGTACCTTGCCTTGTGGATATATGAAGGGAGGGCGTGGAGGGCGCGGTGCAAAAGTTCAGCTTCGGGGAACCCGGGAAGCTCAAGATCTGGCCTCTCCCGTAGGGCAAGATGAGCCCCAAGATGGTGAGGCTGTCACTCCCCCACTGGGATTGAGAAGAGCTAGTAATAGAGGACAGAAAAGCCCAGGGAGACTAGAGAACGAAGCCTTTTCCCATAGACCATTGCCCCGTGGACTCTTAGCCCGAGATACACTTGCAGGGGGAAGAGTTGTTAGTGTCTGTGGAGTCATAGGTGAAGGAAGCAGCAGCAGCAACAACAGCAGCAGCAGCAGCAGCAGCATGGCAGTATGTAATATAGGTAATAGAGGTCAGGCCAAGGGCAGGAGCTTTGGCCAAGGCCGAAGTGGAGGAGGTAGAGGTTCTTCTCTACCCCCACTGACCAAGGAACACTTGGACAACCAACTGGACACGTACATTATTGAAACAAAAGGGCCACTGGAAAATGCAATAGATGATTGCCTGGCCCAATCAGTTACTAAAGGCAGTGATTAAGGTTTACCATCATCCTTATTTCCTGTGCAGCTGAAGTCAACAATATCTGGACCTGTGAGCTAGCAAATATGAATACCAGCCTGACACTCAAAAGAATTTATGGAATTTATTCAACCATCAATTTACACACTTAGTGAATTCATTTGAGTTTTAAATATACTGTGTTGTATAATTTTTAATGTGTATTTGGTTTTATGTTATGCGTTTGTATTTGTATTTCTGCCATATTCTTGCCTGAACATAAATATGACACCTGGTGAGTAAATTATACCTCCTCCCTCATGTATCTAATAGTTAGGACCCACTCCTTTTCCCAACTCAGATTTGTAAGCCCCTCAAGATTTTTTCCATAAAAAACTGCATATTTTGCCCTTGAATTTGGGGTTCTCCACTAGTAATTAGGATCGTACCAAAACTTAGAATGCCATCCTTCAGCTTTTCAACTGTCTCTCTCTTTTTTTCAGATTTAAATATTTTATTTTTTTAGAAAAATTTTCCATGGTTACATGATTCTTGTTTTTACTTTCCCCTTCAACCCCCCCACTTCTACCTCCCCCCCCCCCATTTCCAATGTGCATTTCCACTGGTTTTAACAGGTGTGATCAGTCAAGACTTATTTACATATTATTGATAGTTGCATTGGTGTGGTCATTTAGTGTCTACATCCCCAACCATTTCCACATCAACCCATGTGTTCAAGTGATTGTTTTACTTCCATGTTTCCACTCCTGCAGTTCTTCCTCTGAATGTGGGTAGCATTCTTTTCCATAAATCCCTCAGAATTGTCTTGCGTCATTGTATTGCTGCCAGTACATAAGTCCATTACATTCAATTTTACCATAGTATATCAGTCTCTGTGTATAATGTTCCCCTGGTTCTTCTCCTTTCACTCTGCATCAATTCCTGGAGGTCATTCCAGTTCACATGGAATTCCTCCAGTTTATTATTCCTTTGAGCACAATAGTATTCCATCACCAATAGATACCACAATTTGTTCAGCCATTCCCCAATTGAAGGGCATACCCTTGTTTCCCAGCTTTTTGCCACCACAAAAATCGCGGCTATAAATATTTTTGTACAAGTCTGTTTATCTATGATCCCAGCAATGCTATAGCTGGATAGAAGGGCAGGCAGTCTTTTATAGCTCTTTGAGCATAGTTCCAAATTGCCATCCAGAATGGTTGGATCAGTTC
This sequence comes from Gracilinanus agilis, assembly GCF_016433145.1. Classification (NCBI taxonomy): domain Eukaryota; kingdom Metazoa; phylum Chordata; class Mammalia; order Didelphimorphia; family Didelphidae; genus Gracilinanus; species Gracilinanus agilis. The sequence goes on along the minus strand of NC_058136.1, from coordinate 28,192,681 downwards.
ACAACTCCACCAGCAATGCATTAATGTCCCAATTTTGCCACATCCCCTCCAACATTCATTACTCTCCCCTTCTATCATTTTCGCTAATGTGCTAGGTATGAGGTGATACCTCAGAGTTGTTTTGATTTGCATTTCTCTAATTAGAGATTTAGAACACTTTCTCATATGCTTATTGATAGTTTTGATTTCTTTATCTGAAAATTTCCTATTCATGTCCCTTGCCCATTTATCGATTGGGGAATGGCTTGATTTTTTTATACAATTGATTTAGCTTCTTGTATATTTGAGTAATTAGACCTCTGTCAGAGTTTTTTGTTATAAAGATTTTTTTCCCAGTTTGTTGTTTCCCTTCTGGTTTTGGTTGCATTGTTTTTGTTTGTACAAAACCTTTTTAATTTAATATAATCAAAATTATTAATTTTACATTTTGTAATGTTTTCTAACTCTTGCTTGGTTTTAAAATTTTTCCCTTTCCCATAGATCTGACAGGTATACTATTCTATGTTCACCTAATTTTCTTATAGTTTCCTTCTTTATATTCAAGTCATTCACCCACTCTGAATTTATCTTGGTTAAGGGTGTGAGATGGTGATCTAAACCTAATCTCTCCTCAACTGTCTCTTAAAAGGACTTCAGAGTATCATGGTTAGGAAAACACATTGGGACATGGTGGTGACTTATGATTTATGTAAACCAGAAGAGGGAAAGTTAGAAGGTTCCAGGAAACAAAGAAATTCCAAGCAGTAACAATTAAAATTTGTCTTGTGTCTCAGGTAGTTCAAAACATTTTCTATGTTCTAAGCCATCTTGAATTTTGATTAAGTTGCACTTGTAGCACCTACCAGTTGTATGGTACCATACCAATGTATAATGAGCAGGTCAAATGTCTGTAGTAAGGGGAGAGACTAGTAATTCTAACTAACCCAAGAGGGGAGAGGAGCCAGAACTGCGGCAGGGTACTTACTAGATGGGTTCCAATAATACCTTAGAAATGTTCTTCATTGGTATGCCTTTAAAACCAGTTTTTGATCTAGACCAAGTTTGGGTTTTACCCTATAAATTACTATCATTTTTCATCCATCTTTTCCTTGGAATGCACAAGATATCATTTATTAGATGAATGTGAGGAAAAGACTCAGTGAATGATATCGCAAGAGTGGATGACAGATGAACGAGGTGAGTCCATCATTGATTTCCACAGAATGCTTCAAGGCCTAGAAGAAGGCCTCCCACCCAGTGGGTAAGAGATTTATGGGAGGACGTGGGAGGGGGGGAAACTCAAGCTATGGCTAAGTTAAGACCTACATGGGTTGAAGGAGCATTTACATAGACACAGAAATTATTGAGGAAAGTAAGATACGTGCCCGTTGTGGCAGAATCGACATTTTCATTGAATTTTTTTGAATATTTGTATTCTGAGTGTCATCTTAGCTTAAATATCCAAAGTCTGCTTGAGGGAATAGCAGCAACTGCTGTTCATTAGGAAGACAATTAGTGTGAAGGGAGTCCCCTCTTGGGGAAAATGGGGCAGGATTCAACGTGCACTGTATCATAAACCTGGGTTTTGGAGGAAAGCTGAAATCAGGAGGCTGAGACAGGAGTGGGAAGCTAGAAACCAGATTGCCCCAGGGCTATACACCAAGGTAATCCATATGGGTACCAGGAGTCCTACTTATCGGAAAGCGTTGACAAACTGACGCAGGCAGTTGGCCTTCCCACAGTTCCATCTTTTTTTTAATGACCATGCTGAGTCCATCGTTGCCCACACATGTGGCCTGATAAGCAAGTAGATGAACATCCTGGGCCTTTCTTTGCCTTTGTTTCATAAACTGGGAATGTTCTGTCATCCTTATCACCAGAATGACTTCATGGACTGGACCTGGGATAGCATTAATACCAACTCTGAGACATATACATTATGTATTTATCCATGTATTCCATCCTGCACACATGCAGCTGCCCAGACAATTAACTGCCTCTGTGAGGCAAGCACTGTCATGACCAAGGCCTCTTACCCTTTTAATGTTAGGGATTTCCTCTTTTTTAAATACAAAAGATTCCGAAAGAAATTAATTCTGCATAAGTGAGGTTTTCACATTTTTTTTTGATAATCAAGTTCTCTAAGCCCAGGGCAAAAGTTTGACTGTAGTCAACCATGCAGAGAAAGTTGAGACAGGCCCAAATTTCTCATTTTTCATTTGGGGGTCCTTCCCTGGGAAGAATGATCTCAGCAAGAGAAGAAGCCAGCTGTGTCCTTGAATGTGCTGTGGAGATCCCAACTTTGAAGGTGTTGATTTAAGGATCCCTTCATTTTTGTTGTTCAGATGAGAGCTATCCCTGTGCTATGTTTCTATTTATTAGCATATGCCTTTATTAGCATATTCATGAATTTACCACTTTTTGAAATTCATCTCTCACAATTTTACCAAATTGTATGTATAGCATTTGCTGCCAGAAAGGAATCTGATCTGGAAGGCAGTTTAGTAAACCCTGAGATGATCCGCTTTTCTTTACTACAATTTGCAACTATAGAATTGTTGTAGTATGTACTATAGTTGCCTAAATATGTCTAATGTTTAGATAAGTGATATGTTGAAGGCACTTTATTTTTGACAGAGTGAATTGTAGTTTGGTCATAACACAGCCACTTGAATCCTCTACTCCACATTTAACAATTGGCTTTCCACTTTCCCTAATGGACGATGCATCCTGACGATGCTTCATGTCATCAATGGGCACAAATAATTTCCAATGTGTTAAAAAAAATGAAGCTTATGCAGACACTGATGTTGCACATTTTGTGAGGCTTGCATATGGTTTATACTAATAGTTTTTTTTAACTGCTCTTTGGTCCTTAGTTCTTCCAGTCTTCTTTTTCTGCTCTCTTTCTAATCTGAAGAGGGAAAGCCAGATTTTGTCTTGGAGAGGCTTAGTGAGAGAGTGGTAGGGAAATTCAGATGACTAGTTTCAGATCCCAACTAGTCTTTTCTAGCTATGTCACTATAGAATTCTGGGCTGTTTTCAGGTTCTGTTTCTGTGAAAGTGAAAAGGGGTTTAGCTCAAACTTAGCCCCAAGACCTTAAAAATTTTCTTTTTCTGAACATTAATATCAAAAAAAGCATTTCTTTATATGCAAAACCTAAAAAGATGGTTAGCCTCCATTTCATAACTCTTAAAAAATAAATTCCACATATTGCTTTCAATACTCTCATGTTCCTTTGTGTGAGCTTTTCAACTTGCTTCCGTTACCTTTTGTGCATTTTAAAAATTATTGCTTATTCTTTTTGACAGTGCTATTGCCAACATCCTCTTTTTTAAATTTCATTTTTACATTTTTCCCATGATTACATAATTCTTGTTGCCTCCCTCCCCTCTTCCCTCCCACCTCCCAGAGTTGACAAGCAATTCCACTGGGTTATACATATATTATCACTCAAAACCTATTTCCATGTTATTCCTTTTTATAATAGAGTAATCATTTAAAAACAAAACCCCAAATCACATGCCCATATAAACAAGTGAGAAATCATATGTTTTTTTAATTTAATATAATCCAAATTTTATCCAAATCATTTTATATCTTGTAATGTTCTCTGTCTCCTGTTTGGTCTTAAATTCTTCCCTTCTCCATAGATCTAACAGGTATACTATTCCGTGTTCACCCAATTCACTCTTTATGTTTAAGTCATATTCCCATTTTGAACTTATCTTGGTATAGGGTGTGAGATATTGATCTAAGCCTAATTTTTGCCATCCTGTTTTCCAATTTTCTTAACATTTTTTTGTCAAAGAGCGGGTTCTCATCCCCAAAACTGGGATCTTTGGGTTTATCTAACACTATCTTGCTGAGGTCATTTACCCCAAGGCTATTCCATTGATCCACCATTCTGTCTGTTAGCCAGTACCAGATTGTTTTGATGATTACTGCTTTAAGATCTGGTAATACTAGGCCACCATCCTTCACATTTTTTCATTAGTTCCCTTGATATTCTTGATTTTTTGTTCTTCCAGATGAATTTTGTTATTTTTTAAATACTTCTCTAAAATAGTTTTTTGGTAGTTTGATAGGTATGACATTGAATAAGTAAATTAATTTTGGTGAGATTGTCATTTTATTATATTAGCTCATCTTACCCATGAGTAATTAATGTTTTTCCATTTCTTTAGATCTAGTTTTATTTGTGTGGAAAGTGTTTTGTAATTGTGTTCATATATAATTCCTGTGTTTGCCTTGGCAGATAGATTCCTGAATATTTTTTATTTTCTAGAGTGATTTTAAATGGAGTTTCTCTTTCTAACTCTTGCTGCTGAGTTTTGTTGTAAATATATAGAAATGCTGATGGTTTCCGTGGGTTTATTTTGTATCCTGCAACTTTCCTTAAGTTACTGATTATTTCCACTAGCTTTTAAATTGTTTTTCTAGGATTCTTTAAGTATTCCATCATATCATCTGCGAAGAGTGATAGTTTAGTTTCCTCATTGTCTGCTTTACTTCCTTCCACTTCTTTTTCTTCTCTATAATTGCTACAGCTTGCATTTCCAGTACAATATTAAATATTAGAGGTGATAATAGACATCCTTGCTTCACTCCTGATCTTATTGGGAAAGCTTCTAATTTATCCCAATTGCAGATGATACTTGCTGATGGTTTGAAATAAATACTGTTTTTTATTTTGAGGATAGATCCTTGTATTTGTATATTTTCTAGTTTTTTCAATAGGAATTGGTGTTGTGTCTTGTCAAAGGCTTTTCTGCATCTATTGAGATAATCATGTGATTTCTGTTAGTTTGATTATTGATATGATCAATTATGCAGATGGTTTTCCTAATATTGAACTAGCCTTGCATTCCTGGTATAAATCCCACCTGATCATAATGAATAACCCTCATGATCACTTGCTGGAGTCTTTTTGCCACTATTCTATTTAAAATTTTTGCATCTATGTTCATTAAGGAGATTGGTCTGTAGTTTTCTTTCTCTGTTTTTGGTCTGCTTGGCTTAGGTATCAGTACCATATTTGTGTCATAAAAAGAATTTGGTAAGACTCCTTTGCTTATTTTGTCAAATAGTTTGTAGGGTATTGGGATTACTTGTTCTTTAAATGTTTGATAGAATTCGCTTGTGAATCCATCTGGCCCTGGGGAGTTCATTGATGACTTGTTCAATGCCTTTTTCTGAGTTGGGCTTATTTAAATATTCTATTTCCTCTTTTGTTAACCTAGGCAATTTATATTTTTGTAAATAGCCCATTTCATCTAGATTGTCATATTTATTGTCATACTGACACCTTCTCAAAAGGTGAGAGAAGGAAAAAAAACCACTTTTAGCCAATAGATATAGTCAAGCAGTGTGGATGTGGCTCCACAGTGCCATGTCCAAAAATATATATCTCTACACATTGAGTTCATCACCTTTTCGTCTTGACATACTTCATCATAGGTTACTTGGAGAGATGCTTTTGAGCTTTCTTACTAGTGTAGTTCTTTTATGTTAAAATTGCCTATCCTTGGCCTATTGTCTAGACCAGTGATAGTAAACTTTTTAAAGAGGGGGCAAAGGAAAGGAAATATTCATCTGTCAGTCTATTTCTAAGGCAACTCTTTCAAAGTATTATTGTATTGTATCCTACTCATTGTATTCATCAGATTAGGAATAATGTCTCACAGCCGGATGGAACATTTCAGGGGGTCCCATCTGGCCCATGGGCCTTAGTTTGCCCATCAGTGGTCTAGATCAATTGTTTTTGAAATAAAATATAGTACTTTTTAATTTTCCCATTTTTTCCTATTTGTTCTAGTGTTTCTTGTTATTGCTTAGTCATTGATTTCTATATGGTCTATGCTAGTTTTCAGGAAGTCTTTCACTTGAGTTGTTGGCTGCACTGTCTTGTTTGCCTGAACTGGTACTGGCTTTATTGGCCAACACTCTTTCCCATGACCTGCAGGCATCTTGACTTTTTTTTACAGTTCTGGAGGAGATATCATTTATTGTAGTTTCTCATTGGCTATCTTGGTCATGTTTGATATGGTGTGAATTTTAGATCTTTGATGGAATAGATATGTGGGAAATGGGAAGTTGGCCTATTTGGAAACCTGGATATCTAGCCACTGTTGCAAAGTCTCAACCATGACTTTGGTTATCTCTGGGATCCACTTCTGGGGACATGAGTAACAAGAGCCCTGACTCTCAAAAACCAAACAAAACCCCAACAAAACAAAAAAGCTCTAGAATCAGGTTTTCAAAGGATCAAAAAGAATTCAGGGATGCAACTCATGGCATGAAAAAATGAAAAACTAAACAAAGTAGCCTCCCAACATCCTCATGGAAGTGTGACATATTGGATAAGGACATTAAGCTGAACTTCCCATCCCTGACATCTAGCTGTTACCTGGTCAAGTTTCTTAAGCTTCTGAGTCTCAGTTTCTTTCTCTCTAAAATGATTTCATACCAATTAATGATTTTTATGCTGTCCTTGAAGGATAAAGGTGAAAGGCTCTGGAAATCTAAAAGTATGATTGCTATTAGCTATTATTATTTTATTCTTTTTATCTTTATGCTCACTGTCCTGAGACAAATTGTCATTCTGCCTAATCTTTCATGCTCAGCGCCTAGCAGTTAAAGTTCAACTGATGGGATGCAGGCAATTTGAGTGATAGTTTACAGGCTCCATCATAGGCATCTTCAGGGCAAATCCATAGATCCATAAGGATCACATATTTCATACTGTTCCTCCATTGTTTCCTTTATTTTTTAAATTTCTTTTTAAATTTTATTTTATTGTGCAGTCTCAGGGTCTTAGAAACAGTGATTTGAAAGTACAAATGGTACCCTCTTTAAATCCTGTTCACTTAATGTATCAGTTTTTTTCAGTTAATACGCCTCATTCGTTCCCAATGACAATAATATCGATAGCAGTCCTATCCCTTTGCCTTTTAGTAGTAAGAAGATGATATATTTTCACCATTCCTCTTTGCCAGTGTGGTTCAGCATCTGAATTTTAATTCAGAACAACAGCACTGAATGTCAATAACTTGCATTAAAAGTAATGGGATACAGAGCAAGGCTGAGGGACTTATGAGAAAGAAAACTAGCCATATTCAGAGGAAGAACTGTGGGAGGAGAAATACAGAAGAAAACTGCTTGAAAACATGGGCTGATGGGGATATTATTGGGGATGAAGACACTAAACGATAACTCTAGCCCAACTATCAATAATATGGAATTAGGGCTTAATCAATGATACATGGAAAACCCAGTGGAATTGTGCGTTGGTTAAGGCGGGGAAGGGAGGTTTGGGGAGAGGGAAAGAACATGAAACATGTAAATATGGGAAAATATTCAAAATTAAAATTAAAATTAAAAAAAGATTAAAAGTAATGGGATAAAAAAAGTAATGGGGTACAAGACTAGGATTCTCAGTCACTTCTGCAGATTTTCCATTTTCTCCCTTCCTAGTATAGGAACCTCTCTAACTGACTAGTCCTAAAAGGTGAATGTAGATAGGGTAGAACTCAAACTGAATTCTTCAATTCTATTTTTATATTTGTTTCACATTTGATTTTTAATAAACTTTTATCTTTTAAATTAAAAAAAGTAATGGGATATGTTATAATATATTGTTGTATTTTTCCTTTTCTTTTTATTTATTAATCTGCCACTCCTACTACTCCCTCACCCAAATAAAATTTTATCTTTTAAATTAAAAAAAGTAATGGGATATGTTATAATATAAATATATTGTTGTATTTTTCTTTCTCTTTTTATTTATTAATCTATCACTCCTACTACTCCACTGAACAAATAAACCCTCAATATATAACTGCAGAGCCAGGCAAAATACATTTTTACACCACTGATGTCCAAAAATGTATGTCTCAGCATCTTAAGTTCATCACCTCCATGTCAGGTGGTGAGTGGCATGAGTCATCTTCCTTCTTTTGGACTCATGATTTGTCACGTCATTCATCTGACTGATAAAGTCTTTCAAAGTTGTTCTCTAGAATGTTATTCTCTTTATTTATATTGGTCTCCTAGTTTTCACCTGGCTCTACATCAATTCATAGAGATCTTCTAAGAATCTTCATAACTGTTCATTTCATCATTTCATATGATACAATAATATTCTATCACATTCATATACTGAAATTTGTTTAGCCATTCTCCAAATGGAGGACACATCCTTAGTTTCCTTGTTAGCTACCACAAAAAAGGCTGCTATCACTATTTTGTATGTATGGGTTCTTTTCACCTTTCATTGATCTCTCTGGGGTATAAGCCTAGTAGTTGCATAGCTAGGTCAAAAAGAATTAATAACTTAATAAGGGCACACTGTAGTTCCAAACAGCTTTGCAGAATAGTTTTGCTATTAAAGATTCCACCAAAAATGTATCTTTGTGCCTGTTTTCCCACAGTTCCCCCAGCATTTGTAATTTTCTTATTTTGTCATCTTTGTCAATCTGATAGGTGTGAAATAGAACCTCATAGTTGTTTGAATTTGCCTCTCTAGCGATTTGGAACATTTTTGCAGATAGTTGTTGATAGCTTGGATTTCTTCAGCTGAATACTCTCTGATAGTTAGAAAACTTCCTTTAACCATATATGTTGGGAAGTGACTCAGTCTTATAAAAACTTCACAGCCAAATGCAGATAAGCAGAAATAATAAATGCATCCTTTTCATATCACAGTGCAATAAAAATTATAATCAATAAGGGTTCATAGAAAGACAAATTAAAAATTAATTGAAAATAAATAATCTAATTCTTCAAAAGAGGTAGGCCAAAGAACAAATTATACAATCAATGATTTCATTAAAGGGAATGAAAATGAGGAGACAACATATCAAAAATTTTGGAATACAGCCAAAACAGTACTTAGGGGAAATTTATATCCCTGAATACTTATATAAATAAAATAGAGAAAAAGCAGATCTATGAATTAGGTATACAACTAATAAAAATGGAAAAAGAATAAATTTAAAATCCACAATTAAAGACTAAATTAAAAATCCTAAAAATGAAAGGAAAAATTAATAAAATTGAAAGTAAGAGAACTATTGAACTAATAAATAAAATTAGGAGTTGATTCTATGATAAAGTCAAAATGGGTATATGATTTAAATATAAAGGGTGATATTTTAAGTAAATTAGGGGAACTTAGAATAATTTGTCAGCTCTATAGAAAAGGAAAGAATTTATGACAAAATAAGAGAGGCAAAATGAATAATTTTGACTATATTAATTTCAAAAGTTTTTGTACAAATAAAATCAATGTAACCAAGATTAGAAGAGAAACAATAAACTGGGGGAAATTTTTATAGCAAATGTCTCTGATAAAAGTATCATTTCTCAAATATATAGAGAATGAAGTCAAATTTCCTTCCCCACTTGACAAATGGCCAAAGGATATGAATAAGCAGTTTTCAGATGAAGAAACCAAAGCCTTCAATAATCATATAAAATGTTCTAAATTCTTTTTGATTAGATAAATGCAAATTAAAACAAATCTGAGGTACCACCTCACACCTGTCTGATTGGCCAATATGGCAGCAAAGCAAAGTGATAAATGTTGGAAGGGATGTGGCAAAATTAGGACACAAATACACTGCTGATGGTGTTGTGAACTGATTCAACCATTCTGGAGGGCAATTTGGGACTATGCTCAGAGGGCTATAAAACAATGCATATCTTTTGATCTAGTAATACCATTATTGGGTCTGTATCCCAAAGAGATAAAAAAGAGAAAGGACATTATTATACAAAAATATTTTGATCTGTTCTTTTTGTGGGGTCAAAGAATTGGAAATTGAAGGAATTAAAGAGATACCCATCAATTGGAGAATGGATGAAAAAACTGTGGTATATAATGATGATGGAATAAATACTATCGTGTTGTAAGAAATGATGAACTGGAGGAATTCCATGTGAACTGGAAAGACCTCCAGGAATGGATGCAAACTGAGAGGAACAGAACCAGGAGAACATTATACACAGAGATGGATACACTGTGGTAAAATCAAATGTAATGGATTTCTCTACTAGCAGCAATGCAGGACAATTGTGAAGGACTTATGAGAAAGAACACTATCCATATCCAGAGAAAGAACTGTGGGAGCAGAAACACAGAGGAAAAACATTTGCTTGATCACATGGTTCAATGGGGATATGATTGGGGATGCAAACTCTAAATAATCACCCTAGTGCAAATATTAAAAATATGGAAATAGGTCTTGATCAATGACACATGTACAACCCAGTGGAATTGTTTGTTGGCTCTGGGAGGGGGGCAGGAGGAGGGGAGGGAAAAAACATAAATCATGGAACCATTGAAAAATATTCTAAATTACTTACTTAAATAAAACTTTTAAAAGATTCACAAAGCACTTAAAAAATCAGTACCAAATTGCTATATTGATTTTTAATTCATTGTATAATTCAAGATTTGCTACTGATAGATCCCTTTCCTGCCACCTTTTTTCATTATTACCCATTAGATTCCTGATATTTTGTTCTTCCATATGAATTTCATTATTTTTTGTAGTTCTAAAAAATATTCCCTTAGGAGTTCAGTTGGCACAGTGTATTAATTTAGGTAACACAATCATTTAAATTATATTAGCTTGACCTATACCTGATCAATTAATGTTTCTTCCAGTTATTTAGGTCTATATTTATGCAGAGAATGAGTCATAGTTAGATTCATATAATTCATGAATGAATCTTGATAGATACTCCCAAATATAATTATTGTCAATAGAATTTGTCTTTCTTCTTCTTACTGGGTTCTGTTAGTCATATAATAATAATATTCATATAGCACTTACTACGTGTTTTACAATTATTATCTTATTTGATCCTCACATCAACCCTGAGAGGTTTTTTATCCTCATTTTACAGATAAGGAAACTGAGGCAAGTGGCATTTAAGTAACTTGCCCAGGATCACACAGCTATTAGGTGTCTCAGGCTGGATTAGTAACTAAAAGGCTTTCTAACTCCATGCCCTATTTACTTTACCACATAGCCTCCCTATATGTATGTATGTATATATATACATAGGCATATATGAATACTGATGATTTATGTGGATACATTTTGTATACTATAACTAAGCTAGCTATTAATTATTTACATTAATTTTCAGCTGTCTCTCTAGGGTTCTCTAATTATATCATTCCCACCAAGTAATAATTTTGTTTCCTCTTTATGTTTATTACCTCAATTTCTTTCTTTTTGTCTTGGTGATACAGCTAGCATTTCTAAATACTTGTGATTTCTTTACTCCTGATCTTATTGGAAAAACATCTAACTTTCCTCTGTTAAACACATTTGCTCCTAAATTTAGAGAGATATCATTACTATATTAAAGAAGATTCAGTTATTCCTGTGATATCTCAAGTTTTTAATGAAAGGCAGATGGCAGATTGTGTCAAAAGCCTCTTCAGTAGATATTGACCTAATCACATGGTTTTATTATTTTATATTAACGTGGTTTATTATATTGATGATCTTCATGCTGAACCAACCTTCTACATAGTTTGATTTCTTTTGCTAAGGTTTGCATATTTCTTCTTTACTTAACTTTCTTTTATGATAGTAAATAGAAAGATCTTTGTTCTCAAGATATGGAGAACTGGAAGGGAAGCTTTCTTATAATTGGACATTGTTATAACCTGGCCAATATTTTTGTAACCAGGAGAAGCCCTGTCAAATCTGAGAGACATCCTGAGTCAGGAAGGAAGGCCTGAGATCAAGCCCTGCTTCTAACACGGAAGACAGGATGTGTGGCCCTCAGCCAATTAGCAAGATATAGTTTCCTTGCTTATCTCTTTTAATTAGATCTATTTTTGCTTTGTGCGAGATCATGATTGCTGCCCCTGCTTTTTAAAATCTCACCTGAAACATAATAGATTCTGCTCCAGACTCTTATCTTTACTCTATGTATGCCTCTCTGCTTCAAGTGTCTCTCTTATAAAGAACACATTATATGTGTGTGTGTGTGTGTGTGTGTGTGTGTGTGTGTGTGTGTGTATGTTTTTAATCCACTCTGCCACCTACTCTTGTTTTATGGGTAAGTTCATCCCATTCACATTCAGTTATGATTACTAAATATTTTTCTCTCTATCCTGATTTTCCCATTTAGCCTTCTCTTTCTCCTTTCACCTTTTTCCTCTTTGAAATTGTTTTGCTTCTGACCATTTCCTCCCCCAATCATTCTTCCATTCTATCCTAAACTAACAGTTTTTAAGGGAGCAGATGGATATATCTCTAATTCAATACCTCCACTCTCTAAGAAGGGCAGAAGGGGCAGCTTCTTTCCCCAGTTTTCTGCTTCTCCTCCTGCAGAAATTAAAGTCTCCTTTGGAGAAGAATGGAGACATGAATAAAAGACACTAGAGATGTCTCTTTTGCTTCCCTTCGGCCTCATATGTGAGATAGCTTTTGTTATATTTATATTCTAATATGTTAGGGGACTGTTGCTTAGGCCACACAGACAGTCCTTGAGTTTAGGCTTATGTGGTTTGCTTTTTGAGTTCCCAAAGTAGTGAAGACAGAAGGGAAAGGTAATTGCTGTGCAAAAAGCACATGCTGGTCATGAATTATTAAGGCAATTATCTAGATATTTAATCCCAATACCCTGCATTATGCTGCTTTTAAAAAACCAAACACCTGCGTTCTTCCTCTCTTGCCCCTTGCCTATATTATGTTTGACTGCTTCCTTTTTTGTATGTTCAGAATTATATCCATTCGAGCTTTTATATTCATCTTTCTTGAACTGCCCCAATGGAATTTGGAGCCATGGTATCATCCTACCTATCTTTTCTCTGAACACCAAAATTTGCTTTTCCAAAGTGTTGTCTGTATAGCAGAAGCATGCCAGAGCACATGCCACCTAAGGTGCCTCAGTACCCGAATCCATTATGTCCAGCAGGCAGGTCTACCACAATGTCGAGACTGCTGATGAGCGAAGGGAGATCATGGCTATGCCCAACTGGGCTAATTTATCATGGATGGGCCAACCCCTCAAAAAAGTGATCCACGCCAGAAGGAGCGACCCATGGCAAATCCTGATTTCCCATGATTTCACTGTCAAGGGGGCTTGGACTAAGATGATGCTTAAAATCTCTTCCAAATTCTAAGATTCTAGGCTAAATGATTTGGCATTTGTTTAGAAACCAGAAGTCTTTGGTCTCTACTTTCAGTTTTCTCTGGGTCTGTTTTTTTATATTTCTTGAAGTTAGCAGACTGTTGATCAGTCACAAATACCCAAATGTCTGGGGCAGCTTTTAGTACAGTAAAACTCAGGGCTACAGAAAAGTCTGAGCTGCCTGTGATAGTATCTAAGTTTGCTATAATTCCAGAGTCTCTATAGGTCAACTCCTGTTTTCACTCTAGCCTGATAAACCTTCTGTTTATCTCATTGCTTTCTTATCACAATACCCACAGTGACTTTTCTGAATCTTTGCCACACTTGCCAAACTCCCTAGTACTTTACTGTCAGGAGTTTCTTTGGTCTCCTACCTTATTGACTCAGACTCTTATTAACTGAGGAAAGTCAGGTCTATTGGAGCTTAAATGACATTTCCAGTTTGTTCCGCTTCAGAAACATTTTGTTGTCATAGCTTCCTCTCTTTCTCAGATCGTCCTTGTACTTGAGTTCTGGTACAGCTCTACAAGCAAAAAGTTGCTTTGTGACCTTGGCCAAGTCACATGACCTCTAAGCCTTTAGTTCTTCATCTGTACAATGAGAAGACCAGGCCATATTGAAACAGATTTTCAATCTCTTCTACCAAAATGTGTTTCTCTAATCTTCATTCTCTGCCCTTCTTGTGTATCACAATGATATATATATATATA
>NC_058136.1:28104213-28178480 GCF_016433145.1 Gracilinanus agilis | reverse complement strand
ACAATGATATATATATATATATATATATATATATATATATATATATATATATATATATATATATATATAAAATTTTTTCCACTTATGCCTTTGACCCCCTCCCAAACAAGGAGTGCCATTTATGGCCCCTCTGGATGGATGCAAATGATTTGAGGCCATTAGGTGGCTTTGGCTGCTTTTGGTCTGCTTGTATATGGACAGGCAGTGCCTTTGACTTCTCATGATCCCAAGTCCTTAGCTACAAATGCAGCATCTACTGTGATATTCCATGTGCTTTAATACCCCGTGTCTCTTTGACATAATCACTGAAAGAAACTGAGAGGCGTGTTTACATAAAACCATTTCCTAGCTGCTTCCAATATTGTGGCTAGAGTGATAGAAAATTTCTTACAGATATTTTGGCATCATACCTGAAGAGGTAACACAGCAGCTCTGTAAAAGTTAACAGAGGGGACAGTGAGGTGGTTCAGTGGATTGAGAGTCAGGCCCAGAGATGGGAGGTCCTGGGTTCCAATCTGGCCTCAGACACTTCCTGGCTGTGTGACCCTGGGCAAGTCACTTCACCCCCAGTGCCTAGACCTTACCATTCTTCTGCCTTAGAACTAATACACAGTATTCTTCATAAGATGGAAGAAGGTAAGGGTTTAAAAAAAACTTAACAGAGATCACAAAAATACACTCTGTTTTACCATATGAAATTTGAATCAACCTTGTCCTTCTTCCTCTCTATCTTTTCCTCTTATCACTCTTCAGATGGGATATGTATGAAGCACTTCATACAATGTCTGGCACTTAATAAATGCTTGTTCCCTTTCTTCATTATGCCACTAGTCTAATAGGCTAGAACCATATGTCTGTGGCGGGCACGTATGATTTTGCTACATAGATAGAGTCAAAGGAGAATCTGAGAATGCTTCTTTTCTTGGGTGATTTCAGTCTCTCTCCAATCTAAGCAGATACCCATCGAACACGCCAAATGCCATAAATGCACGGTGGGGCTATTTCTATTTGCCTGATTCAAATATTCTTCATAAGATCATCAATATAGAACTGGAAGGGACCTCTGAGGTCATCTGATCCAATCCTCTCATTTAACAATGGCATTAAATGACTTGCTCAGGGGTCACACAGGCAGTAAGTAAGCCTCAGGGGCCACATTTGAACCTAGGACCTCTGACCTTAGAGTTGGTTCCCTGCTGCCTCCCTTCTATGCATTTAAAAGAAAAAAATTCAAATAGTTTTGACTTTTTTAAAGAGCAAGTTCAATCATTAAGGGAAATGATGGGGGGATTCAAAAGGAAACCTGCTAAAAAGGAAAGCCGTCCCAATTTTCTTATGCTTATCTTCCAAGGGAAGGGAATAGGAAAGAAAGGGGCAACGGACAGATGGAAGACTCAGGGCCACTTCCACACAGTACAGTAGAAGTAGAGTAGAAGATACATGCGAGAAGCCTAATAAGTCTGAATCATTTGGGTAAACCCTGACTAGGAGCAAGGGACCAGCTACTCAAGAAATTTGGAGAAGTCACCTAAAGAGTCAGAAACTCGAGGTTCTGAATGTAAAAAAGGCTCAAAGTAGAAGAAGCTGTATTCTCTAGATGGTGACGAAATAGGAGAGACTTCATACCTCTTTGAATTTCAAATCATTTTAAGCCAACATTTATTTAGTATTTGTCATCTATAAATTGTCACACACAGAGGCAAATTCAAAAACAATCCCTGCCCCCAAAGGCTCATAATCCATTGGGGAAATAACAAGTAAATACAGAAGTTATAACTTGAGCAAATGGCAAACACTAATATCTACTGGGTTTGGGAAAATTACAACTTGGGAGATAAGGAAAGGAATCTGATAGGAGATTAAGGAGGGAGAACACTTGAGGCACAGGGAATAGCCTGGGTTCAAAGGAAGGAGAGACTGGAAGCAGGGAACTTAATGAGGACGCAACTGCAAAGTCTAATGGAGAGAAGGTCAAGTCATGAGCTAGGGTGGAGAGAAAGGGACCCATATGAGAGATTACAAAGATGGGACCACAAAACTTGACCACTAATTGGATATGGGGTGGGAGATGGAGAGGTGGTAATGTGGAGGGAAGGTTGAGCCTGAATTACTGGGACATTGGCTAGTGATAAGGAATTTGGAGGAGGGGAAGGAGGGAGCAGAAATGAGAGGGGGGGGGGGAAACCAGTGTTTTCTCTTGGAAAAGCTGAACCTACAGTACCACGTGGATGAGATTCAGTTTAGAAAATTCCTCTTCTATAAATGTTACAAGTGGAACCTATGTTTATATCTACTCATATTCCTTTAAATGGCAATATCTTTTTTCTCTTTTCTCTTTACTTGTTGCATTTTGACTTGCCATGGGTCAGGATATGAGATTTCAGGTTGGTTGACTGGGCAAACATCTTGGTACAGCCATCAAAGGGGCACACGTAGGGCCGATCTCCAGTATGGATGCGCATGTGTGTGCGTAGATTGAAGTCCAGTGAGAAACGTTTCCCACAACCTTCAAACATGCACTGAAATGGCTTCTCTCCAGTATGAACTAACTTATGTCGCTTTAGTTTGGAACTCTCGACAAAAGCCTTTCCGCATTCGGCACAGATGTGACCCTTGGGACCATGGGTATGCATATGTTTCCGCAGGGCAGAATTATCTCTGAACAGCTTGGGACATTCTTCATGAGGGCAAGGCAGCTTCTTCTCAACTTCACCAGGTGGCTTATTTTGATGGATAAATTCAGCCAGTTGTTGGGGATCAGAGAGATTGATGAGGGTCATTCCTTCAGCACTACTGGGCTTCTTCTTTCTGGCCACATTCTCAGGTATCTCCAAAGGTAAAGCTTCTTCGGGGAGCTCTTCATTTGCTACCATTGATTCAGAGATCACTTTCTGTTCTTCGTCTGCAGACCACATTGTGATGGCAAATTCTCCCTCCAGAGTCTTGATTTGCAGTTGTTTCTGCTCCCAACTTTCCTCCAAGGCATCAAAGTTTTGACCTCCTTCTGCACTGTTGTCATTCTGTTCATCTCCTGTGGGTTCACATAAAGAAAAGGAAGCAAGGACAGATTAGCAATCCAAATAACTTTATGATTCTGGGCCTGACCTAGGCCAGACTCATGAAGGTTGATGGGAATTTGGTCTCACTCAAAGTAATAGTTTCTGAAGAAGAAAGCTACCCTAAGCCATGCAAATAGGGGGTGCATGCACATGTTACTGCCCTTATTTAATCCAAATCTATGAACACTTATTAAGCCCTACTGTGTGTGGAGAAGAACTACAATCTAGGGCAAGAGGACTGCAGATTGGCATATAGGCGAAAATTTGGAGGATGCATTTCTCCCTTCTGTCCCATCAGTGACAGTGCCCCATTACTACCAAGTCCCTAAGTTACAGCTCGAGGGACAGGGCACTGTGCTGGGGTCTGAGGATAAAAAGACATCAAAAATGAAAACAGCCCTTCCCCTCAAGGAGCTGACATTCTTCTATAATATAAACCAAAACAAAACAAATGAAAAGAATCCCCACTCGCTTGGAAAGTGTTAGTGTCTCCCTTCTGGGTGTCAGTAGAGTAAGCCTAATATGGTAGACAGAAATGGGCCTGGGTTCCAACCCTGTCCTACTTGCTGGCAAGTCCCTCATACTCTAATAACTTACTGCAAACTACCAGGTACCAAGGTAGACTCAAAGTATGTCAGTGCCTTTGCATGACTTGGGGATGGGGAGAGGACCATTAGAAAGGGGAATGACTCATAGCACTAGCTCTGTTTCTAGTTAGGATTTTGTTCCTTGACAGTTGCCATATTTCTGTGTGCTGCTATGACTATTGGAGTGGACATTATCCCAGGAAGAGCTCTTTGGTGATGCAGTATAGGCTTTTGAGTCGGGAGAGTCTGGAAGAAAGCTCTTTATAATCATTATCTCATTTGACTCCCACAATAGTCCTGGGAGGTAGGTGCTGTTTTGATTCCCATTCTACAGAAAAAGAAACTAAGGCCATCAGAGGTTCAGTGACTTTTCCAGGCTTACATGGAAAGTAAGTGTCTGAGGCTAGATTTGAACTCAGGTTTTTGGACTCCAGGCCCAGTGCTCTATCCAATGTACCACCCAAACCACCTTGAAATCACAAGAGTTCTTAATCTTCTGCGGATCCCTTTGGTAGTCTGTTGAGGCCTATAGATAACTCAGAATAATGTCTGTAAATGACCCAGGCCAATCCTATCCTCTTCAAAGCTGGAGCAGCCCCACCCTGACTTCCTGGACTACCTCTTCCCATCTTCCTCAGTGGCCCTCTCACCCTGGCAATACCTCTGCCCCCATGGTCTTTTCCTCTCCTGGATGAGTTTTCGACTGGAAAACCTTTCAGTATTCATGCCAGTCATGCTTTCTTTTGGAGTGTGAGGAATCCAGGATGTCTCCTAGGTGGTGAACCAGAGGGACTGGGAGGCAACAGTACCCGGAAAGGCAGGTGGAAGGGGAGGGTTTAGGGGGAAAGTTAATGAGTTTGGTTTGGACATGTTGAGTTGTAGATGTCTATGGGGGTCTCTGAAAGGCATCTGGGGGGCAGCAGAAAGAGTGGAGCAGGATGGGTAGATTTGAGAGTCATCAGCATAGAGGGAAAGAGAGCTGATAAGATCATGGGGGGGGGAGTGACGTAGAGGGAGAAAAGAAGGGTGAAGCACTTAGTACATAGTATTGACTTCCACGGTTTCCTTTAAATCTGAACTAAAATCTCCCCGTGCACAGGAAACCTATAGTTACTTTCTATCCACTCTATCTCTAGCTCACTTAGAATTTGTTGCTTATTGTCTCTCTCATTAGAGTAGGAGAGCCTTTGGAGCAGGGATTGTCTTTTCCCTCAGAGTGCCTAGCACATAGGAGCCTCCTAATGAATGTTTTCTTGACTGACTTATTAGAAGTCCGCTCCTCATCCTATTTTACAGATGAGGGAACTGAGGTCCAGAGGAAAAAGAACTAGGGCCAGATCTGTTGGCCAGGAAGTGGTGGATACAGGATTCTAACACAGGCCCTCTAATTCCAAATATATATCCAGAGCTTATTTTAAAGCATTTCCGTGATCAAGGTCACTTTGGGAGAAAGTCTGCAATGGAACGCCAAAGGGCTATATGGAACCGAATTCTGAGACATATGTGTATGTGTGTGTGTGTGTGTGTGTGTGTGTGTGTGTACACATATCTTTCTATATATAAATACACACTCAGGGAAAGAGCTCTGGGTCTGGAATTAGGAAGACCTGAGTTCAAATTCACCCTCATTAAGCATTAGCTTTGTGATCTTGGGCAAGTCATTTAACTTCTGAGTATTTCCATTTTCTGCCCTCTAAAACACTGCTAATACTTCCTAGGTATTCGAATAGGGCCAGTACTTTTGGCCTTCTCACCTTTAAAATGGGGTTAAGAGCTGAGGCACGTGTGTCCCAGGGTTACTGTGAGGGTCCAGTGAGACCCTGTCTGGAAAGGGCTTTACAAACTTTAAGGTACTCTCTAAAGGGGATTAAGGATCCGGGGAAGCAGAACAAAGGCTCAAGTTCAGCTTTTGGGCTTTCTCATGAGTCAGAGTGACTGACTGACGCAATTCGAATTCCTGCTTTGTTGACCAGGAAGCATTATTGTCTTGAATAATTGCCTTCCTTTGTCCGGCTGGCACTTAGGCAGTTCCTGGCACAGAATGAGCGCTTAATCACTGCTGGTGAACTGGTGTTGCTCGACAAACCAGCCTTGGAGCACTGCAGAGAGGTTTTCACCTGCAGGTAAATAGGCAGCCAGCACACAAGTCAGCTGGGCCACAAGCCTATTCAACGTGCACAATCGTTACGCGGTACCTTGGAGAGCTCCGGGTATACTTTAGGGGAAAACGGAGAGGGACCAGTAGGCAGCGTTCAGGCCTAATGCTGAGGCGAACAAAGAAAGCCCGACTGGCAGAAGGGAGAGGGTGGGAGGAAGTAAAAGCCAGTTCAAAACATCGACTTAAAGCCAAACCCACCCAAATGATCACGCCAGAGTGAAAAGCAATGTAGCAGGAGGAACAGGGCCGCGTTCAGGCAGATCCTCGCCTCCCTGGCATCGAAACGCTCTCCAAACGCAAGGGGACATTACATCGGTCTGCGAAGGTGCGGGAAATGCAAGAGCGCCAGCCGGCCAGCCAGCTCCCCAAAGCGCCCAACTGCCTCTGGTTTCACAGCAGCCACGGCACTAGTTTGGAATTAAGGAAGCTCCTCACACACAGTCCAAACGAGGGCCTAAGCGGATCCCTCTCTTCTACAGAACGGAGAATTGTAGGGAGAGATCTGAGAGGGATCTCAGCAAGTCAAGTCAATTCCATTCGATCCATACTTATTAAGCTTTTCCTCTGGGCCAGGGACTGTTCTAAGGGGCAAAAGGCAGTCTCTGGAGAGAGAGATGAGATACGGGATAAAGGGGAACCAATTAAAAGAGGGAAAGCACTGGGGTTAGGATGGGCTGTGGAAGGCTTCCTGGACTTCCTCCTTTAGCAGATGAGGGCAAATGAGCCTGGGGTGGGGGGTGGGGGTCCTAAGTTGAGGGCTTGACAAATACTTTCACCTGTGAGGCTCTCCAGTCATTGGAGATTTAGATGACCTCACGCAGATTTGGAAAAGCTATCACGTGGGGTAAGCAAATGAACTTGTTTCTCTTGGCTCAGTGGCAGGAAGGACCTGGGGGCTGTGGAATCCGAGAAATCCTCCTGGAATCCCAAAGTCTCTTACTAGCCAAGTTTCCTCCCCTAGGAAAATAAAGCTAGGCGAGATAGTGGTGAAGATTAAACCTTGGGAACAAGAGGTAAAGGCTGGCAGTCAAGACCCAGAAAAAGCAAAGGAGCAATCTTGGAAGCAGGTAAATAGGGATTGCAGAGCTAACTGGAAGTGAGAGGTCCAAGATGTCCTTCAGCTTCTGGCATTTGTAGTGGCTTGGGCTAACTGGCACCCTATTTGTTTTCCTTTGACTCTTCCTTCTTCCTCACCTTTGACATCTATTCTGTTTCCAGATCCTCCTGGATCCCCACTTCACAGTCCCTCTCACACCAACTCTCCCTTCTCTGCAGCTGCCTTAATTAATCTGGGCCTCATTTTCACCAACCCAGATAATAACTTGAGCAGTTATTTCTGACTCTGCTTTCTCCAAACTAGCCTTAACAGATACACTTCCATATATGCAGATCACCCCTCTGCTCAAAAATCTTCAGTGGCCCCCTCCTGCCTAGCCGGGGGGGGGGGGGGGGGAAGGAATGGAAACAACTCTGCCTGGTACTGGAAGTCATCTGGTGCCATTCTGCTGTTCTAAACTGGTGATATGTTCCTCCCCATCATCTATGCTCTTGGGAGACTAGACTACTCTCCATCTTTTCAACATGCCTTCTTTGCTCCTGCTCTTCCTGCTTACTTCTCTTTGCATATTCAGTCCCCACCTCTCCTTTAAAGTTCAATTTTAGCTCCCACCACCTCTAGGAAGAGGCCTTTCCCCTCGGATCTCACAGAGCACTCTGGCATTTCTCTAATCAGCTTTAGGTAATATCATGCATTACAACTACCTCTGCATTTGTTTTGTCCTGATCCTACAGGCTACATGGAAGCAGAGATGGTCCAAGGTAAATTGTTTACTTCCTCTAAATTCTAACCATAGGTCTGTATGCAGTGGTTGCTTAAAGGGGAGAGAATATCTACTTTACAGCTGGAAGGGGCCTTGGAGATCAATGAGTCCAACCTCCCCCCAAGGTGACAAGTGACCTCGATTCCAAATCCAGCAGGGAAATAAGGGAAATTGACTAAGAGTTTACAGATTTTTGGATTTGGTCATTGACCATTAGACCTGGAATGTCCCCAAACCTTTCCAAGCTCCACCTATGGAGTGGAAGAAGACTGTAGCCAACCAGGATGCCCATGGCTGTGGATTACTTCAAACGGTGGTTTCAAATGTTTGTAAAAGGCTGAGAAATGATCCTGGAGCTGACTCTAATGCATGTCTCTCTCATGCCTGGTTGGGGACCATTTTTCTGCATGGGGTGGTGAACAGATTTTTTAGGCGTCTGGGCTAATTTCACAATTTTTATCAGGGCATTAACTTAAAAGGAGAGAAATATTATAGTCAGGTCTGGAGCAGAGGGAGTCCCAGGAGGCTAAGATGTGCTTTGCAAAGTAGATGTGCAGCTGGAGCTCTCCTTCTAGAGGAGGGAATGGATTCTACCAGGCATTACAGTGGCAAAGGGGGTCAATCAAGAAATAATTGGCTCTAATTAGCACTCCCACAAGCTGTTTAATTTCTTTACCTGCAATTGAATGACACTGGGGAAAGGTAGAAGAAAAATCTTCCTTGTTATTAAAGGCACCAAAGGAAACCAGATAAATCCTTCCCTTCCCCAGAGGAATAAATAGCAACCCACTGGCAGTCTTCTGGAAGTGAGAATAAACATAGTGGCCCCAGTGGCATGGGTCCTTTGAAAGTTATATTTGATGCATAGAAGCTGATTACTGACTTAGGAGATCAGAAGCCTTGGCTTCTGGAGGCCCCAGAAAGCAGGGAGGTGCATTTTAATTGACTTTTGTTAGCAAGGCAGCATTTTAGATTTCAGTCAGGCTTGGAGATAATTTGATCAAAAGTTGTCTTTGATATTTTTGCACATGTATTCTAAGGTTAACTCTCAGGTAATGGGTTCGGTTTTTTTTCCTGACACAGCAACACTATAAATCTGTCTAAAATGACTGCCATGATGTGTCCAACCTCTGAATCTCAAAACAAACCCAAGTAGAAGTGGTGCAGCAGTGACGAATATAGAAGGGGCGTGCTGGAGTTGGCTTGAACAATGGGTCTGTTCAGCCAACTGTTGAATTTCTAGTGTGAGCCCGACACTTCAGGGACTGACAAATGCCACAAATCGGGCCCTGAATAATTATTTTGTGGAGTGTCTAGACTTAAGAAAGTGATAGGGAAAATGTTAATACAAATGAAATTTATAAATATCTAGAAAAAAACCAGAGCTGACAGTTAAAATTTTTACCAGCCTGCTCCTGAAAGCATGAATTAAAATGAGAGCATTCGGTTGCTAAGCAAGGCCCTGAAGTGACAGCTGATGTTCTCCCCCTTATTTGCCTTCAGGATCCCCATCTCTTTCCCACTGTAATGACTATAAAATTGCAGTGTTAAGATGGTAAGAAGAAAGGAAATGGAGGTACTAATTGCAGATGACTTTGTTCCAAGGAGTTTAGCTATGAAAGGGAGAGGAATTTCAGATGATAACTAGCAGGGATGGGCAATTCAAGTCAGAGTTTTTAAGGATGGAGGAGACATGAGCACATTTTAGGCAGAAGGGAAGCAGCCAGGAGAAAGGAAGAAATCAGAGATTGATTAGTGAAAGAGCGAGGATGATCGGGGAATATTCTCAGATGGAATGGGATGATATGGGAATGTAGAAGAATTTTCCTTGGCAAGGAGAAAAGTCATCTCTTTGTGTGAGAGAGGGGTTAAGAAGGAGAACATGGCAGAAGGCATCTGAGTGATATGAGATTAGAAGGGAGGAACCCAGAGCTCTACATGAATGTTTCCAGTTTTTTTTTCCCAGTGGAAGGAAGTAGAAAAGTTAAAAATAATTATTAAGTGTCTACTACATGCCAGACACTGTGCTAAGCACTTAACAATTATTATTTCATTTGATTCTCTCAACAACCTTAGGGTGTAGGTGCTCTTAATATACCCATTTTAGAGTTGAGAAAACCAAAGTAGTAAGAGGTAAATGACTTGCCCCAAATTACAAAGCTAGGGACTCTTTGAAGTCATATTTGAAAGAGGTCTTCCTGATTTCAGGCCTAGCCTAGTGCTCCATCCACTATGTCATCCTTTACCCATAACAGCCTCAGTGAAATATGAGGCTGGTTCTCAACTGGGAGGATAGAGGAGAGAGAAGGATCCATGGAAGAGTTGGAGAAGGATGAAAAGGTTTGGAGAAGCCATTGTGGTGTCTGGGATGATGAATCCATTAGGGAGATGTGAAAGGATTGCCTTGATACAGTGAGTGCCCATTTGAGATTATAAAACATAAAATTTGTAGTAGATCTAGTGCAATTTTCTCTAGCTTTGTTCAGAAGAACCCAGAAAAGAGAGAAGGCAGCAAGTGGTGGGAATAATCAAAGGCTGGGGCTTGGCAGACCGGGCAAGATCAGTGGCAGGATAAGTGGCAAAGGACTTCAGTAGAGCTGAACTGGTGTCAAGATGGGGAAGAGTAGGGATGAGGGCAGAGGGATTAGAAGTAACCATGTAGATGAGGAATAGGCTTAGAGGTAGTCATGTAGGAGGAAAGATGGTCCAGGATTCACCTGTACCTAGTAGGAAATAATGATAAAAACATTTACATAGTGCTTTATAGTTTTTACAGCATGTTACATGTTGTCTTGTCCAAGCCTTCACTATAATACTATAGAGTTGGTGTTTTCATTTCCCTATTCTAATGGCCACTGCCCCATCTATCACAGTACCACAGTAATGGCTCTCACCTTAATATTAAATGTTACAAAAATATAATGAAAATTAACCCACAATATACTATTATGGAAATATAGCAAATAATCACAAAATCTGAGCTGGAGGGGTCCTTAATGACTATCTGCTGCAAACCATGTTTGCCTCACTATAGCATATCTGACAGGTGGGCATTCAGGCTTTGCTTGAAGATCAACCACTGCCTTCTAAGGAACCTTTCTTCTATTTTTTGATAGCATTAATTGTTGGAAGTTCCTTCCCAACACTAAGGCTTAATTTGCCTCCCTTATCCAGTTCTGCCTTCTGGGGCCAAGCCAAAGAAGTTAAATTGCTTTTACATATGCAAGTACTTGAAGACAATTCTTCTGGCTAAAGATTCTCAGTTTTTTCAACTGATGCTCATATGACATGGGTTTACGGTTCTTTGCTGACTATTCTTGCAGTGCCACATTTAAAGGGTTACCTGCATTTGCTATTATTAATAATCTTCAGGAAGAGTTGCCAGTCTACATTGGTGTATAGAGTTTATTCCCTAGATGTTCACTGGATGAATGAGATCATAGGTCTGGACTAAAAGAAACTTATCTGAGATGGCTTTCAAAATCATCATTTTGTTGTCATTACTATTGTAAACTTCCTCTTTTCTGGCATGATTAAGGTTTATCATTCTGGCTAATGAGAATCCAACTATAGTGATATTCTCATTTTCAAAGACTGATAAAGACAACCTAGAAACCTATTTGTTTTCTGCCGTAATTCCTCTGTCTTCCCTCTATTCCCACCCCTGCTTTCACAACCCCTGCTCCTTATTCTTCATTCTTTCATAGAATAATGCTACCCTCTATAGAAGATTTAAAAAAAAATCAGACATCTCAAAATTGAACTTGATATCTTCCATTGTTCATGGATGTTCACATGCCCTGAGGCCAAAGAGCATAGAATGTAATTATTAAAACTTATTAAATAAAACTGTTAACTCTATTAGTCATTGGGAACCAGAAGACTCTACTTCCTGGAAGGTTTTATAAAAAAAATGCTGGAGAGCCTAAAGACCTTTATTTTTAAGTTAAATAAAAAATGGAGGGAGCAGCTGGCGTAAATGGGTCTCTCAAAGCCTTACAAATCCCTATTATTAGTCCATGCCTGTCTTTCCTTCTTATAAAAGGAAACACTTTTTAATGAGTGAGACGGCATTTGAAAGAAAAAATACATAGATTAAATATTTCTTTGTAAGGGACAATGAATATGTTCCCCAGAATGTCATGTCACAGAGCAATCCCAGCCTTGCTCATCTACTGCAATTTCTTGGTGTTAATTGGTGTCTGTAGAGCTAGACTGGTAATCTCATTTTCATTAATGACACTAATGCCATCTGTCAGGACCCCAATAACTGTAACTCTGGGTAATGGATAGGGATCATGGTAACTTTTCATGAACTAATTAAATGGCGCTTATTGCACTTTCTTTATATGCAATTTTCGCCCTTTGGCCCATATACTGTAAGGGGGCCTCCTGAACTAGAAACATGAACTAAGAATAAAGAGTGATGAGTTTCCTTATTTTCACAACAGTGGGGTAAGAGACAAAGATCTATGGGGTTTGGGCCCATTTGGCATCACCTTAACCATCATTTACATTTGGCCTTTCACTTTTCAGACTCCCACTGAGAACTGAGGATTTCGTACAATTAGGAAGAAGGCAGGACCCATTTCTTCTGTCCAGGCCTTAGGCAGGGCACTTGCATTTCCTATTAGCATGGCTGATAAACAGGGCAGGATACAGGGTGCCAAAATTTAGAGAGCACTGGAAACCCTTGAGCATCTTGGAAAGAGAGACAGCGTGGCACAGTAGTTAGAAGTTAGAAGACTGTTGCTAGAGGCCCTACATTCAAATCATACCTCGTGTTTACTATCTCTGTGACCCTGGGCATATCACTTAATTTCAAGGGGGTTGGACTAGATGGCCCCTGGGGTCTCTTCTAGCTTTAAGGTTATAATATTGTTCCAGTATTTTCCTATGTTCCTGTGAACTCACTGACTTTAGTACCTAGTTAATAAGAATAATTAGTTACAATAAGATGCTACCAAATGATTTGTTCCCCCAGCCAAATTGATTTCAGACCTGCTTTATGCTGCTCCCTTCAAGCATGCTTTGTGCTACCCGATTTACCAGGTATAGCTTTGCTTCTGTACCCCAGTAGGTACCAAAAAGAGAGTGCAGGTAATCGCTCCTCTTATTATATAGCCTGAAGTGCATAAAAAATGACTTCTAAGCCCGGGGGCAGGAGTTTGTCCTTTTAGAAGCTTTGTAGGGATTAGGAAATTGGTCAACCCAAGTACAAAACCACCTGGCTGGCAGATGGTTTGGAGCCGAAGGATTCATTGGAGCCAAGAGCTCAAACCATTGTGGGTGGAAAGGGGATACTGTTTGTCTGTGATCTTTTACTGGCATTATGAACTAATTAGTATCTTATTTAGGAGACCTTATTCAGGCCACATTTGCATTGTGGCCCTTGAGGTTTTACTCTGAATTAAAAGATTTGTAGACACCTTGGCCTAGAGAAGGCAAGTAGTTTTGCCAAAGGATCAAGGGTGAGGGAACACAGAATCACAGACTTGGTTAGACCCTGGGAAGTTGTCTAGGTAGGCCTATTCAATACATAACAAGTCTCCTCTCTAGAAATGGACTCATGATAAAAGATGGGTATATAAAGACTGCTCAGCTCTAAAATTAGACAGTTCAAAGAGCAAGAGTCATACATAGCCTGTCTGTTCATGGAGCTTCAATTCAACATACATGGAAGCTAGGTGGCTCAGTGGATAGAAATCTGGATTCAAAATCAAGAAGACTTGACTACCAACACTCAGACCCTTCCTAGCTATGGGACCCTGGGCAAGCCACTTAACTTGTCTGCCTCAATTTCATCATGCAAAATGGAGATGATAACAGCACCGATCTCCCAAAATAGATGTGAGGATAAAACAAACACCAGTGCCTTTTGCTTAGTATCTGCCAGTCTTTTTAATACTAAGAAATGCTGGAGAGAGAAAGGAGAAGAGGGGAAATGGTTGGAGGGGGGAGAGTGAAGAAGGATGGAGGAAGGAAGAAGGAATAAGGATAGAGGAATGAGGAAAGTAGAGAAAGGGACGGAGGAAGAAAAGGGAAGAAAGATGGAATGAGAGGAGAAGGAAGAGGCAAGGAGAATGGAGGTAGAAGGGCAAAGAGAAGAAAGATGGAGAGAAAGAATGAGAGGGATTGAGATAAGAGAATGCAAGGAAAGAAGAAAAGAGGGGGAGAGAAGAGGAGGGAGGGCAGAAGAGAAAGGATGAAGGATAAAGGGGGAGAGGAAGAAGGGAAAAGGAGAAGGAGGGAAGGGAGAGTAAGGAGGGGGAGGGGCAGAGAGAAGAACTATCTTGGAATGAGTTCTTTACAGTGGCTTTATCTCTGTGCCTCTCTCTCTTTCCCTCTGTCGAAAACTTGCTGAGGTAAGCTGGCCTGATAAGTGGGAATATTCCCAATAGTCTTATTGATCACATTATTTTTACTGCAAGTGATAAGCCCAGTACAAAAGAAATTTGTACTGAGATTCAGAGCAAAAATAGCAAGTCTAATTCTCATTTCCTTGATGAGGACAAACTCACTCTTAGGCTTATATATTTTTTTCTTAGAGCATGAGTCAAAATTTATCTTTCACCTTTTCCCCAGAGACTTTTCTTAAATGTGGCTTATCCTGGAAATACTTCATACTGGAAACTTGTTTGTACAATAGTTGCTGAACCCTTCTCTGTTCTCCAACTTCTGTACCTTTAGCAGATCTCCTAAGAGGCAAAATACTGTTCAATTGGAGAGTAAAGTTGCTGTCTGCCTCATTCTTTAGCCCATTTTTGTTTGGGGATTGCCATTTATTGCAAAAAAATTGCCCCTTTCTCTTTCCTTATCTCCTCTCTTTTTCTTTTCTTTTTCCTTTTTTGGGAGCTTTTTTGCATTTTGGCTGGACTAAGTGGAGCAGCTGGCTTTGGCAGGCAACCTGGGTCCCCGGAGAAAACGCAAAAAGAGGCCTGCCTTGAATATTTTCTGTCTCTCAGGCTGCAAGGGAAACCTTTGAGAACAGTTCTAATTTGTTTTTCTGTTAGGAAATTCTCAGCTCTGCTTCACATAGTAGGAAGCCACTTGATTTAGTTAACTTGTATAGTAACTAATGGGCTGAGGGCTGGTGTTCAGTCTTCCAGAAAGAAACCCCTTTCCCATTTAGGTAGCCTTATATGTAAAGGCACGGATCTTTCTTTAGGAAGTCCAAAGATCAGTTTGCTACACCCGCCGAAGATTATAGCCAACCTAAGCCATTCCTCATCACACTAGCCTGCTGCAATTTCAGGCCTAAGAGATTTTGATAAAGTCGTGTGTCAACAAGGCAAAATTAAGAGCAATGTGTGTAATCTGCAAGAAGATCAGGCCGATGAGGCTGAACAATTATTTGGTGCATATGTGATGTGGTAGGATGGCTACTCATCTCTAGCTAGGGCTAGACTGGTGGTGCCTGTCGCTGAAGTATATGTGTGTGTATATAAAATATACATTTACACATATGTACCTTAACAGACATGTACAAAAATAGAAAATTAAAAGGGACCACATGAAAAAATAGTTCAGATTATAATTTTGTTAACGCTATGAAAACTTTGTTCTCCCATAAGCACGATTAATAGCTAGCTTTTCCTGTTAACAGTGTTCCCTAACCTGCTTCGTTATTTTTTAAAATCTTGGCTGAATGCTTTCTGACAGAATGATTTGGAGGTCTGGTTCTAACTTCAGCTGATTGTGATTATTTGATTGTAATGATGGTCACAGCTGATAAAGTCACAAGATTTGGACATTCCAAAGAGAAAAATGCATTGTATGTGCTTATCAATCATGATATTTATTTTTCAGTTCCATCCACCGAGTATGCAAAGGCCATGTTGAAATTCAGCTAGTAAATGCTTAGTTTGTCTAACACTGACCAGTTGTCCTTGCAAACTGATCAGAAAGTGTGGCATTTTTCTATTTTTACATATTTGAAATTTTATTTATAAAATATATTTTTACGTAAATCTTTTTATTGAAACTCTTGTTTGGAAAAATGTTTCCAAATTTGTCTCTAAGTATGAGTGCTTCTGTGGGCAAGGCACATTGCATGACCAACAAAAGTATGGGGTTTTTAACAGCTCACTAATGGTTTTATTAGTCAATCAACAAGTATTGATTAAGTGCTTACTCTTTAGGTGTTAGAGATGCAAAGAAAGTGAAAACAGTCTCTGCCCTTAAGAGGCTGAAATTCTAATGGAAGAAACAACATTTATATAAATAACTATATACAAAACAGAAATGGAGCAGATCAAATTAACAGTAGAGAAGGGAAAGCAGATGGAGAGACTGTGAAAGACCTCATTCAGAATGTGGTATTTGAACAAATCCTTGAAGAAAACTCAGAGGCAGAGAAGAAAAAGGAGGGCATTCCAAACACTGAGGGACAGCCAGTGCAGAGATGGGACATCATGTGTGAGGAATGGCAAGCAGACCAATATGGATAGATCATCAAGACTATTTAGAGGGTAGCAAAAGTGAATAATATGGAAATAGGTATTAAGTGACAACATTTGTATAACCCAGTGGCATTGCTTGTCAGCTCTGGGAGGGGAAAGGGAAAGAAAATGAATCTTGGAAACATGGAAAAATATTTAAAAATTAAAGTTTAAAAAATTAAAATAATAACAAATTAAAATTAAATTTAAATAAAAAAAGTATATAGAGGGAAGTAATACATGAGAAGATTTGAAAGGTAAGAAGGGCATCAGATTGTGACAATCTTTAAATGATAAACAGAGGAGTTTCTATTTGATCCTGAAAGCACTAGGGACCCTACGGAGTTTGAATAGTACAGTAACATGACTATACCTGCATGTTGGTAAACTCACTTTGGTAGCTGTGTGAGAGGATAGACTGGAGAGAGGAGAAACTTGGAGGGGGGAAACAGGAAGCTATTGCAATAGTCTAGGAAGGTGCTGATGAGGTTTTGAAGTAGGATGGTGGCTTTATGAGTGGAGGGAAGCGGTAATAACATTGTAGAGATAGAAAAGACAAGTTCTGGCAACTATTTATCATTATCGTTTTAATCTCACAGTAGTCAAAGTGGCTTATACTAGGTCAATTCTGATTTTAGCACACCTTTGATCATATTATTAATATTTTCTTCAAAATATATTTTCTTTGCAGAGATGTATGGGGTGAGAGAGTAAAGAACTGAAGATGAGGCTGGCATTGGGAAACTGGGACTGAAGAGAGAGAGATGGGCTTGAGGAGAAAGTTATATTCTGTTTGGGACCTTTTGAGTGTGAGATGACTATGAGTCAAATATCCAGGAGGTGTTCTAGGACTGAGGCTTAAGATGAGAGACTAGAATTGTCCAATACATATGTGGATAGGGGATATATCTCCATGGGGGCTGATTAGCTCACCAAGTGGTAGAACATAGACAGTAGAGGGCCAAGGATAGAGCACTGGGGGTATAAGCATAGTTAGTGGTCAGCTAACATCAATAAAGATTCAACAAAGCAGGTTAAGAAGGAACAGATGAATGGGAAGAGAGAACCAGGAAAAAGCAGAGTCATAAGAACTCAGAAACCAGAGTAACCAGAAGGAGAAGTAGTTGATTAGCTGTTTCACATGCTGGAAATGGGTCAGTAAGAACGAGGACAAGGTCATTATATTTTCTAATCAAGACATCATTGGTAACATTGGAGAGAGCAGTTTCAGTTGAACACCGACATAGGAAGATAGACTACAGAGGTTTAGAAGGGAATGAGAAAAAAGATGGATAGCTATCCTCATGAGCCAATGTCTCCAAAGGCAATATAACAATATATAAATTCATTGTGATCAAGGGTTGATGTAAATCTTTATTTCAGATCTTGATAATTTTGTATGTTTTCCACCAATTTCTGGCCAAATCTTTCAATCATCATTGTTTTAATCTCACAGTATAGCCAGTGTGTGGCATATGTTAGGTTGGTAGAAGGGTCAACCTGATTTTTTTCTTTTTGCTCAGATTATTAGTATTACCTTTGATCTATAGTTTCTTTACAGGAATCTTTTAAAGTCATTTGTCCCCAGAGTGAAAGGAGCAGAGCCAGAAGAACATTGTACACAGAGACTGATACACTGTGGTAAAATCGAATGTAATGGACTTCTGTATTGGCAGCAATTCAATGACCCAGGACAATTCTGAGGGATTTATGGAAAAGAACGCTACCCACATCCAGAGGAAGAACTGCAGGAGTGGAAACACAGAAGAAAAACAACCGCTTGAACACATGGGTTGATGCAGACATGGTTGGGGATGTAGACCCAAAACGACCACACCAATGCAACTATCAATAATATGTAAATAAGTCTTGATTGAACACACATGTTAAAACCAGTTGAAATGTGCGTGGGATATGGGGGTGGTGGTGAGGGGGAAAGTAAAAACAAGAATTATGTAACCATGGAAAATTTTTCTAAAAAAATAAAATATTTAAATTAAAAAAAAAATAAAGTCCCTTCTGTGATAGGTTTTTTTAGAACAGATTTTTACTGACATGTTCTTTCATCACTTCTAATCCCCCATTCTCAGAGAGCCATCCCTAATAAAAGAGAGAAAATAATACTTCAAGAAAATTAGCCAACATCTTGACTGAGTCTTGGCATTGCATTGTCAGTAGTGTTCTGTTTCTGTGAAGTATGCCTTTTATATGTTTGGGAGGCCAAGGTTAGTAGTTCTAATTTAGCAGCATTCAGTTAAATTTTTTATTTTCACCTACATCACTGTAGTCATTGTGTTTGTGTTCCTGGTTCTGTTTATTTTGCTTTATATCAGTTCGTCTAGGTCTTCTCATGCTGCTCTGTACTCATTTTGTCATGGACATTCTTGGGGTATATGCCCAGTGGAGGAATTTTGGTAATAAAGCTATATGAATTAGTGTGCCTGGCTTTCCACGACCTGCTCAACATTGACTAGTCTCATTTTTTGGTGTCTGCTGACTTGCTTGATGTGAGGTGAAACCTTAGAATTGTTTTGATTTGCATTCCTGTCACTGTTAGTAATTTAGAAAATTATTTCTTATGGCTGGTAATTGTTTGTAATTCTTCTTTTGGAAAATGGTTGTTCACATCCACTGACCCCCTCATCTCTTGGTGATGGCTGAACTAAAAGTACTGACTATCACTCCAAAATCCACTGTCAAACCCTCTGCATTGTGAAACTCCCATTCTTTCCTCAGAATATCTCATATGACAGACACTGAGATAGTGTCAAGATGTTAAAATTTAGTAAAGTGTAATTTTACTTTTTTTTAAAGAAAGATCAAATAAAAGTTCTAATATTTTCTTCCCATACTCCCTACAATGTAATACATGCATTTTACAGACCATTAGACTAAATAGTTTACAAAGTTCCTTCCAGCTTTGTGATTTTGTGGCTTCTGACCATAACGCCAAGCAGAACTGTAAATGACAAGTGTTCCTGATAAATTATTTTCAAGAGGATAAAAACAATCTCAGCAACGCTCCCTGGGATCTTAGTTCTTGACTTCTGTTTTGCCAATTGGGAAAAGCTGCCAAGTTTAGCATGTCCATTGATAAGACTTGCTGGTAGCTGCCATGAAGTCATCTGCTGTTCAAAATGTAGTAGATGCCATATCAGAAAGAGTATAAAGTATAGTGAACATTCAGTTTAATCATCCTTTGAGCAGCTACTGTGTGCAAGACACCACAGAAAGACAAAAATAAACTTCTTCCTTGGAGGCACTTATTCTACTGGGGCAACACAAGACTTATAGAAATAAGTAAATCAAAAGTTGGAAAAAAAGATGGAGAGTGAAGTAAACCTTCTAAGAATTACAGCTGCCTCAGGAGGATGGCTCCTTAGGATTGTTTAGAGGGGGTTCTTGCTCAGGTCTGGGTTGAATTAGCTGCCCTCTGAGGTCACTTTCCAACTCTGAGATTTTGTGGTTTTAGATTGATATATGGATACCCATGGCTCAAAGAACTCTCCGTTATTCATTTGCATGAACTGAGGACAATGTATGATAAATTGCATTAAGGAATCTATTTTGCAGTGACCTGTTCTTTTGCTTGGGGTTTATAGATTAATTATTCCACACCTAAGTTTTGGTTCTTTCTCCTCCTTACTGCCTTCACCCCCACAGATCTGGGCTAAGGACAAGATCACTACAGGTAAAGAAGCTTGAGAATGTTCTGTACCAGATCCATGTGAAGCCATGCTAATATGTACTCTTTGAGCCACCACTCTCCTTCCCTCCTCTGCAGTGGTAGAGAATACCAGAGGAGTGAGATTTTCTTCCCTTTCTAATAAAATCATCATCATCATCATGTCATCATTACCAGCCATTTATATGGCACGTTAAGGTTTCTAGTGTTATAAATATATTGTCTCATTTCCGCCTCCCACCAACCCAGCAGAGTGGAATATGAGGGCAATAGTTACATACCTGTGGAAACTGAAGCTCAGGGAATTTGTGACTTTGCTCATAGTCACATCACTAGGATGTGTCAGGGTGACACCTGAATCCTTATCTTTCTGATGGTACTTCCTCCCAGCTCTTTAGCCATCATGTCACAGTGCCCTCTTCCTTAAAGGGGTACTGTAGGTGAGCAGTTTACAGCATCATTAGGCTACATTCCCCAGGAGGGGTGGCTGCTCATGCAATTTGGATGACTTCCATAAGGCACTAGACTGAATCAAAACACACAGAAAAATTCCAGGGGCTTAATGAAGAAATGCTCACCCATACACAGGGCCTGAGTATCTTGGTTTGTAGGCATTTGCATCGGGTCATCGGAGAAGAAAGGCAAGAAGTTCTCTACATCTGGAAAAAGAAAAACATAAGAGAATACCATTAGATGAAATGGTCTTGCTGTCTCAAATTTCACCCCACTCCAATCCATCCTCCATATAGCTGCCACAGTGATGATTCTAAGGTACAGTTCAAAAACTATCCCAATTTTAGAGATAAGAAAATCGAGGCTCAAAAAGATTGACTTGCTACAGTCCCCAGGTCTTTCAAACTCCAAGCATTCTTTTTTTAAAAAACCCCTTACCGTATGCCTTAGAATCAACATTATGTATCAGTTCCAAGACAGAAGAGCAGTAAGGGATAGGCAATGGGGGTTCAATGACTTGCCCAAGGTCACACAGCTAGGAAGTGTCTGAGGCCAGATTTGAACCCAGGACCTCCTAGCTCCAGGCTTAGCTCTCAATCCACTGAGCCACCCAGCTGCCCCCTCAAACTCCAAGCATTCTATCCATCTGGACTATCCTTCTACTATGTTTGGGCAGTGATCATTAATACCATTCAAAAGCCTCCCATAAATGATCAACCACGATAGATTTAGCTAACTCAGCAATATAAAGATTCAGGACAATTCTGAAGTCTTATGAAAAAGAATGTCCTCTACCTCCACAGAAAGAACTATTGGAATAGGAATGTAGATCAAAGCATGTGATCTTTCTTTTTTTCTTTATTAAAATTAATTTATTTTTTTAAAAATATTTTTCCATGTTTATATGATTCATTTTCTTTCCCTCTCTTCTTCTCTCCCCCTCCTAGAGTCAACAAGCAATTCCACTGAGTTGTATAAATGTTGTCACTGGATAACTATTTCCATATTATTCATTTTTGATATAGAGCAATTTTGGGGGGGCCTAAACCCCAAATCATATACCCACATATACATGTGTAAGTGATGTCATAAGTATTTCTTTTGCATTTCTACTCCCATAGTTCTTTCTCTCAATGTGGATAGCATTCTTTTACAGAAGTCCTTCAGGAGTGTCCTGGCTTGTTGCATGGCTACTAGTAGCAAAGTCCATTACATTGGATTATTCCATAATGTTTTGTTTCTGTGTACAATGTTCTCCTGGTTCTGCTCATTTCACTCTGCATTAGTTCATTGAGGTTCTCCCAGTTCACATAGAAATCCTCCAGTTCATTGCTCCTTATAGCACAATAGTATTCCATCACCATCAGATACCACAATTTGTTCAGCCATTCCCCAATCAAGGGACACCCCCTCATTTTCCAGTTTTTTGCCACCACAAAGAGCTCGGCTAAAAGCATGTGATTTTTCACTTTTATTTATTGTGGTTTTTATTTGCGGGTTTTGGTTTCATATGAGCATTCTTTTAAAACATTGAACAATATGGAAATATGTTTTACATGATAATACATGTATATCCCATATTAAAGTGCTTGCCAGCTCCAGGAAGAGGGAGGGAAGGGAGGAAGGGAGACAATTTGTATCATATAACTTCAGGAAAATTCTGTGGAAATTTGTTATTACATGTAATTGGTAAAATAAAACATCTTTTTAATCAAAGGACTCTCATACACAGGCTATGAAGAAAAACCCTCAGAAAGAAAAATTTAAAAGCCTTAATCATGAAATGTCCACATACCAAGTTGTCGGTTACTGTTCTCTAGAGATTCAACTGGTTCAAGAGCATATATTGGTGCACTTGGTCCTGTTAGAAGAAGAAAAAAAAGAATCAAGACAGAGTAGCCACTGACACAATAACTTCAACTCCTAGCAAGAGCCGTGGCCATGTGAGAGCTGTACCTTCTTTATGGTTCTGACACTCACTGTGGATCCAGGAGCAGGCTGGTTTATTGAATGGTAAGGGGCAGGAGTTTCAGGAAAGAAGGAACTTTAATAAACAAAAATATGGCCTCTGACTACCCAAACAGAGGATAATGAAAGGTATCCAATGCTTTTCAATAGATGGCATGACAACAGTATAAAAATAGAGAGCTTGTCTTGAGATGGCTTTTGAGGTTCTTTCCAGCTAGAGCTGGAATAGAATCATTGAATTGAGGATTAGAATGGACCTCAGAAGCCACTGAGTCCAACCTTCTTACTTTACCAAGAAGCAGACTGAAGCTCAAGGAGATGAAATAATTTGCCAAGTCCAGAAAGGGCCTCATCACTTTTTGCTTGAATGATTGCAGTGGCCTCCTCAATTGATGTCTCGACCTAGTCACTCCCCTCTTGCACCCATCCTCCACGCAGCTGCCAAGCTGATATCCACATGTAACATTTTGAGTTATTTTCAACTAAGGAATGTTCAGTGGCTCCCTACTGACTCCAGGATAAAATACCAATTGCTCAGGTTGGCATTTAAAACCCTGCAAAATGTGGCTCTCGCTTCCATTTCTTGTCTATTTTCTATGTTTTTCCACGTCATTCACCTTCCTCCACATTCTGTTCCCTGTACCTGATCTATCATGTCCTGCCCTGGTACCTTTGCAGAAGTGATCTCCCACTTTTTTTTCTGTACTCTTGCCCCACCTCATCAAATCCCTATAACTTGGATACATTCAATAGCATTATAGATATTAAGTTGAAAAGAAGCTTCAGAAACCATGTAGTTCAACTCCTTCATTTTACAGAAGAGGAAAATAAGGCCCAAGGAAGTGAAGAGACTTGCCCAAGGTAACATATAAGATCTACTGCTTGGAAGGGACTCAAGAGTCCATCTAGTCTAGCCTGCTTAACTTTCCCCTGTTAACAAAAAACAAAACTAGATTCCTTTCAGTATCAGCCTCTAATGTGACTGGCAGAGTCAATATTTTTCAGCAACCATCTCTCCCATCCTCTTTTTTCTGACTCCTTCTACCTCCTCAATGAAATTAAGGGACAGCTAAGTACTGCTGCTCTAGTGAACGGAGTGCTGGACCTGGAGTCAGGAAGACCTGAGTTCAAATCTGGATTCAGACATAGGCTTTGTGACCCTGGGCAAGTCACTTAACTTGTTGCCTCAGTTTCCTTATGTGTAAAATGAACTGGAAAAGAAATTAGAAGTCATTGCAGTATCTTTGCCAAGAAAACCCAAATGGGTTCGTCAGACAGGTGAACAAGAGAAAAATAACAATGAAATAAAGAAGATAAATTGTAGTTGGTGCTCTTCCCATTGCATCATGCTGCCTCCCATGATCCTTTGCAGATAGATCTCTTTAGGTCCCTCTATGATTTAAGTACATAAAAGGCTATTTGTTATGATCCTGTCGTGCATTTCTAACAATTCCCTTATTGCATCAAAAAAAAACCAAGAAAGGCATTTGAGGGGGTTCAGAAACAAGATGCTCACCTTCAGGAAGTTCTTCCAAAGAACTTGCTTCCATGGTGTTTACGGGATACATTGGTAGATAGGAGGCTATCATAAGACAAGGGACAAGAAACATAAACAGTTGGTCAACTAGCATTTTTTTCGCCCATGCTATATGTCAGGCACTAGGTACAGAGAAGAGAATCCTAAATTGGATAGGTTTTTGTGCACCCAAACAAGGAACTCTGTGGTATAAGAGGAGTTGCAGACATTTGAGCCCATGACCTCTTTAAAAAAATCCATTTTATTTGATATCTTTTGTCTTATTTAGCATGCCTCCAAAATCTAAGTGTAGTTATAGGCTTGAATGGCTTAAAGTGCACTTAGATTTTAGGGCCATCTTGTATTACTGGATATTTCCTCTCCTATACCCCTACCTTGACCTGGGAATTGAACCCTCCCTTGTAACAAAGAAAAGCAGAAATTTTTTGAGGTCAGCGACTATTTTTTTGTCTTGATACCCCACCAGAGCCTAACATAGATGCTTAATATGTGCTTATCAAATAACCAAAGAATAACAACAACAAAAATCAATAGACAAAATAACCGTATCTGGCACCATATGCAGCATTCTACCCTTGACATTCCCCTGCTATTTTTCATTATCTGCTCTTTAGAACCAATATTGGTGTTGGTTATATCACTCAACAGAAGCTGGGTTCTTTGATTTATATTACTGTGGTTTAGATCTCTCTGTCTCTCTTTCTCTTCCCCCCACCCCTGCCCACTTCTTTCACCGGCTTTCCATTAATTCATAGAAATGTTCATGTGCTGATCTGCACCTAATTTTTGACAAGCTGATTTCTAGTTTTCCCAGTAGTTCTTGTCAAAAAGAGAATCCCTTTCCTAGGAGTTTTATGTTGGCTTTAGCAGATGCTAACCTGCTATTTTCACTTTATTTTAGTTTTCATGTATCTACTGATCAACTCCATTGATAGACTTGGGTGTTTTGTTTAAATAACTACCAAATCATTTTAATGATTAAACCTTCATGATATATTTTAGGTCTCTTAATATGATACTCCCTTCATTTCCCCTCCTTTTTTCTTATTTCTAGATTCTAGACCTTTTGTTTCTCTGAATACATTATTTTATCCAGTTCTAAAATGTATTTCCTTGGTCATTTGATTACCATATTATTAAATTTATAAATTAATTTGGGCAATATGCTTGCATAACCTAGCCATGGCCAATTAATACTGCTTTAGTTATTCATTTGTCTTTATTTTTATAGTGTTTTGTGATGTTATTAATGGCTATCATGGGTGTCTGTGTGTATATGTATGTATCATTAAACAAAGGTTTAAGCTCCTTGAGGGGAGAGACTTTTTGTCTTGGTGTCTCTGGTGCCTGACATACAGTAGGCACTTGATAAATGTTTGTTGATTTGTTGTTATAGGAGGGTAACTCATAGATAATTGATATTCCGTTATTCTGAATAAGATTTCTTTAGTGCTTGCTGTTTGTGATTTGTTGAAACGTTGGAGACTTTTAGGAATTTAACTTTTATTTTGCAACCATACTAATACTATTAACTGACTCATTTGATTTCTTTTTTGATTCTCTGGAATTTTCTAAGTACACTCTTATTTTATCCTCAAATCCTGGCACTTTTGTCTTTTGGCTGACATTTATGTCTTTATTTTCATTCACAAGTCTTATTCCTACTGCCAGCGTTTCTAGGACAAAGAAGACTAAGGATGAGGGTATTTTCAAGTTTTTTTCTGACTCTCTGGGACCCTATTTGGGGTTTCCTTTGCAAAGACACTGAAGTGGTTTACTATTTCCTTCTTTAGTTCATTTTACAGATGAGGAAACTGAAGCAAACAAGATGAGGTGACTTGCCCAGAGGCATACAGCTAAGAAGTGTCTGAGGATGGATTTGAACTCAAGTTCTCCTGGCTCCAGGTCTTAAGCTCTATCCATTATAGTGCCATCTTAGCTGCTGCCTCTTACAAAATTAATACCATCTCTTGGATTTAGAGATGTTTTGATCATATTAAAGAAGGTCCATCTCTTTTGTATAGCTTTGTAGATATATATATAGATATAGATGTATAATTTGAATATTTGAATGGAATATATGCATATATTTATTTGTGTAAACTTTATATTCCCTTGTTATGAGACTAGAATAATTTGGAATTAGTGCATTTCTGGGAAAGAGGGTGAAATTACTTTAAAGAAGAGGGATTAGAAGGGAGAGCAGTCATTGTTGAACTTATTAACCAAAATATAATACTTCCTTTTGAGCCAGAGGATAAAGATATCACTACCTAGTGATATATCACTGTGGGTCAGTGTTTTAAACACATAGTCAAAAATATAGAAGGGGAAGAGGCAAAGAATACTTGAAAGTCCAACAAGAACATTAAACATAGGGGGCAACTGGGTAGCTCAGTGGATTGAGAGCCAGGCCTAGAGACAAGAGGTCTTGGGTTCCAATCTTGCCTCAGACACGTTCCAGCTATGTAACCCTGGGCAAGTCCCTTCACCCCATTTCCTAGCCCTTATCACTCTTCTGCCTTAGAACCAATACACAGTAGTGATTCTAAGGTGGGAAGACAAAGTTTTTTTTTAAAAAGAACCACAGACACAGTATTTCATTTGAGCTTTACAATAGCCCTGGAAGAGGAGTATTGTAGGCATTATTATCTTCATTTTGCAGATGAGGAAACTAAGTTGTAGTGAAGTTAAAAGATTTTGCCTAGGGTCACACAGCTAGAGAATATTATGGGTAAGATTTGAAACAATGCCTTCCTAACTTTGACTAGCACTACATTCACTGTCACACATTACCTTCTCATTTAAAAGGGTGATCTAGAAGAACATGTTTCTAATATGATTGGGCCATAAACATGAAAGGGATGTTAGTGCAATTCAATTTCCATACCCCTTGAAGCTATGAATCAAAACCCTTAAAGAGCAATTCTAGTTGCTAAATGATAAAATACTCACCAACAGACTGATTCTCCTTGTCTTCAGGAGTAAATGGTGGCATTGAATCAATTGAGAATAAAGATGTATATGAGTCTATTAGAGAAAGAAAGAGAATCCCATTGATGGCTCATGGAATATGCTCCCTTTGTCTTAGCTCTGTCTTTTTGTAGGGCTCAGGGGACTTGGTATTTTGGCATGAGGTTCCTGTTCAATTATAATACCAGAAGCATCCTGGCTTCATGTATCCTGGGATATGTCTAGTTTAGGTGGTTAGAGAAGTGAGACAGGATGGCAGAGCCAGTTGCTAGAACATATTAATAAACATAGTCCAAGGAAAGAATAGAGACTGAATTGCTAGGGTAGAGAATGAAGCTGATATAACATCAATGCTTATTTTCATGGGTGAACTTCTTCTGCAGGTACTTCATGGGCTGGAAAGGTAGGACAATAATAACTGGCCTTCATATAGGACTTTAAAAGTTGCAAAAAAAGAAGCAGCAGCTTTATAAACATTGGCTCATTTGAGCTTCTTAATAGCCCTTTGAGGTCGGTAAAATAGGTCCCTTTATCCCGATTCCAAAGATGTGGATAGTGGGGCTCAGAGAGTTTCAGTGACTTGCCAATGGCCATTGCCAAGAAGCATGAGATATGTACCCAGGTCTTTCTGACCCTATACTCACCATTCTATATACCATTCTAGGCAGTTACTTCATTTAGGACACATTTTGAAAATGATTGGAGAATGGTCCACATGGAGTGGTCATAGGTGTGATTCACATGATTTCTATGCATTGCTAGGTCATTAATCAAAACCCTTAAAAAGAATTCTAGTGACGCAATAAGAAAACCCTTGCCTGCATCCAGAACATCTTTATCATCCAAAGTATACGGTGATACTGGTTCATTGGCATACATAGGTACATATGTGGCTGTAAAAAGAAAAAGAAAAGCATGTGGGAAAGAGGTTCACGTGTTGCATCAGGAACTGGTCTAGCCACTCTTCTTCTACATGGACTAAGTTTTTTCACTCAAGAGAAATTGAGGCCTCATCAGCCTTTAGTTTTTGCATCAACTTGAGGGTCACTCATTTGGAACCTAAGAGTAAATCTTGCTCATTGCAATATGGGGGTTGGGATTGGAGCAGGTTGTACAGGATTGGACTAGAGGAGAGAGTAAATGCTATTTTTATTTTCAGGGTTAGAGGATAGAATCTGCAAAGTTGAACCCAGTGGTTCCCAAAGTCTTTTGGCCTACCACCTCCTTTCCAGAAAAAATATTACTTAGCCCCCTGGAAATTAATTTTTTAAAAATTTAATAGCAATTGATAGGAAAGATAAATGCACCTGTGGCCATCACCGCCTCCCTGGATCGCTGCAGCACCCACCAGGGGGTGGTAGCGCCCACTTTGGGAATCACTGGTCAAACCCTTTAGCTAGACTTTGATCTCCAGAAAAATTCTAAACCATATTATTAAAGGAAGTGTTAGTGAATGTCTAGAAAAGAAAGCAACAATCATAAAAAAACAAACAAACAATTCTGACTTCATCAAGAATATGTCATAATGTCTAAATTTATTTCTTGGATGCTATTACTAATAGGGTAATAGAAGGGGAAAGCTTCAGAATATAGTTTGTCTATATTTGAACAGTGTTTGAAACCATCTTGTGTTATTTTGGCAAGGAAGATGGTGAGATTTAGACTTGTCCAGCACAGTTTGATTCAGACCAATTGCCCAGAGTGGTCATTAATGTTTCAATGTTGGTTTGGAAGATCTTCAATGGTATGGCCCAGTAATGTGTTTAGCCCTATGATGTTACACATTTTTATTAGTGAGTTATTTAAAGGCACAAGCGGCATAGTTAAGTGCATTTGTAGATGTCACAAAGTTAGGACTATCCACTAGTATAATGGATGACAGCAGAATCTGGATATAGCCCATGCAAATGTGTCTAGAAGAGTCACTGAATTGCCGTAATTGAAATTTCTATAGTACTTGAAAGTTTGCAAAAAGCTTTGACTCCTTTGAGTATCCCAATGATCCCTGTGAAGTCAGCTTTAGGGGTCATATTAGCCTCATTCTACAGATGGGAATACTGAGGCTAAGAGAAATTAGGTGACTTGTCCACTGA
Source organism: Gracilinanus agilis (assembly GCF_016433145.1). Classification (NCBI taxonomy): domain Eukaryota; kingdom Metazoa; phylum Chordata; class Mammalia; order Didelphimorphia; family Didelphidae; genus Gracilinanus; species Gracilinanus agilis. The sequence continues at coordinate 28,149,706 of NC_058136.1, read as the reverse complement.
CATGGCTAGGAAGTATCAAAGGAGAGATTTGTACTCATATCACTGTGGCTCCATGTTCAGTCTTCTCTCTATAATTCCAGGTTATCTCTTTTAGGATATCACATGACTTCCACATCTTGCTAGGGTTTTAATCAAAATCCTTAGAACCAAAGTTTTTCACTGGGGTTCTATGAACTTACTTTAAAAAATAGTTCAATAGCAATTTTGGTACATTTGGATTCTTTTGCCATTATATATATTTTATGCCTTTAAGAACATAATTCTGAGAAAGGGTCCCTAGGCTTCACCAGTCTACCAGGAGAAACCATGGCACAACAAAGGTAAAGAACTTGAAAGAGAAAAATTCTAGGGACTCAATGACGAAATCCTTACCTGACTCCAGAGAGTCCTTCTCTTGAACAGTAAGTGCTTGCATTGGGTCAGTAGCAAATAGAGGTAAGAAGTTGTCTGTAAAAAGAGATAGGAAAAGAAAATCTCATGGGAAAGAGTATTACATTGCAGGGACTGATATAGGGTTTCTTGTTCTACATGGCTCCATCCCACAACAGAAAATGGAGGGTTGTAGCCTTTGGATTTTGCATTGATTTAATGGTCATTTGTTTGGATCCTGGAAGCAGTCTGGTTCGTTATCCCATGGGGAGGAAGAGTTACCAGAGAGTGGTTGGGCTAGAGAAGAAAAGAGTTAGAGAAGAAACATCTGCTTTGAAACATGAATCCCCAAACAAAAAAGAAACTCCTCAGCTTTCAAAGTTGAAATTGAGAGGATGAATATACCAAAGCTATGTGACAGAACTCAATTTCCTTTCTCCTGCTTGGATACTGGGGTTTAGGAACATAACCCTAAAAGGCTTTCATTTACCTTGTACTTTCAAGTTTGCAAAGGCTTTGCTCATGGTTCCAATTTGGGACCAATTGGGGGATGTGGTACCCAACCCATGAGTTTTTGGGTACATATACAGCTTCCACACTTTGTGTTTGGTGCCTTCCTACAACCCAGTAAGGTAAGCACTACAAGTTTTATCATCCCCATTAGAGAGTTAAGGAAATTGAGCCTCAAGAGTTTGTGTGACTTGTCCAAATTCACATTCAAGGCTAGATTACTGAATCTAGGTCTTCTTAACTTCAAGCTGAATACTCTATCCATTGTACTTGATTCCTTAAATAGGCTCTCACAAGTACAGGGAAACCTGGTCAAAGAGCTCCTTGGTTTTGGTCAGGACCCCTTTATAGAGAAATGTATCTTTTTATTCCACTTAGATAACCTAAGTGCTATCCTGGATCCATGGCTCTAGTGTTCATAACAGGTACTTTTTGGGCTAAAAAAATGAGAGTAAGTGATATTTACTTCATGCTTTACATTTGGTTTCTCATGGATAAAGAGGTTTCTCATGGATAAAGAGCTGGCCATGGGTTCATATCTTGCCTCTCACCCATACTGATTTTGATACCCTGGACAAGTCACTAAAACTCTCAGCACTCTAGGCAACCAACCCTCTAGAGAAAGTACTGACATGAATGGGTTTAAAGGAAGTTTCCTTCCCAGGCAGTTACCTATACCTATAGTGAGATCACAGATCCCATCAATCTCCCAATTTATTAAAGAGGAAACTGGGGTCCATGCAGAGAGGCTTGGTGATCACTCACTTGAGGATCTTAAGGATCCCATGCCTTCATCTCAAATGGCTCTTAAAAGCTTGCATCATTGGCAGTTATCTCTCCAGTCAGCCCATGTATCACCAGCTGTCTGTTAGATATTTTCATCTGACTAAACTTCAAGCATATGAAATGTAGCAGGTTGAAATAAGACCTCTTCTTTTCTCAGTTCTCTTTCACTCTCTACATCCAATCAGTTGTCATCAATTCTACCTCCACTGTACTTCTCCTTTTTCGAATACTTCTTTACTCATTGCCCTTACCAATTGAAACCTTCATCACCTTTTTACCCAACTCTAGTCTCACTCCCTCTCATCTACCCCCCACACAGCTGTCCAATTGATATTTGTAAAGTGTGCATCTGTCTCTTTAAGGGAACTTCAGGGTTTCTCTACTATCTTTTGGGAAAACTATAAACTCCTCAGTTTGGCATTTGAAGCACATGGCTAAAATGGATGATACTTCTTGGAAAATGCCTTTGCATCCTGAAATTATTTTGTAGTTATTTTATGTATGCTTTGTATGTATTTATATGTTCCCATTTGTGCACATTGTACCTGGCCCATAACAGGCACTAACATGATAGCAGAGTTGAATGTGACTATTTTGCCAGGAGTCATATAACTTGAGACCTGATCCCAAGTTTTCTAAAATCTAGGTCTGCTAAGAAGGATGGATTTGGGGAAACAGCTCTCTATGGTCTTTGTGCTATACTCTACCACAGTTGCCAGTGCATATGTTGCGGATGAATCCTAGATGCTGAGGGACAACAGCTCTTATAGAGAAAACACACAATTGCTTCTTTAGGATACACTCACCAATACTCTCATTGTCTTTGTCTTGAAAAGGTGGGATTTCCATTGGGTTGACGGAATTTCCAGATGAACCTTCACCTAAGTCTATGGGAAAGGGAGAGACTCATAAGCCAAAGAACATTTCCTCAGATGGATCACTGGCAGAGCTCTCTTCATCAAGAGTGGTAAACATTTGAGTGTACATCTTTTTTCACATGATAGGAACTTGGAGCCTTTTACCATGGACCAATTTCCACTGCATGTTTTCCAGGGTCTCGAGGGGACTGATGAAAATGAGATCTGGCTTTTCTATGTATAGTACTTTAAAAATGGCAAAGGGTAGGGGATACAGAGCCAAGATGGTAGTTTAATAGCAGCAAAAACTGGAACTCCTCTGAGAATCCTCCCAAACAAAACTTAAAATAGTGCCTCAAAACTACAGGATTCACAAAACCAACAACAAGATGAAGTGAGGGGGGCTATCCTGCAGGAAACAACTTAAAAGGTAGGCAGAAAGAGAGAGTTGATTTTCATGGGATAAAGAAGAACCAGAAGTAAAACTGCCCACAGGAGTGCAGACTGACCAACCCCACCTACTGTTCCAAGTCTGGGCCTAGGCCAACTTGAGGATCCTGCGATCCTGCCTAAGCTAACAACAGAGCACCCCACACCCACCACCTGGAGTCCCAAGCCTTGGCACCAGCCCACAGTGAAGCCCTGAAGTCTGTAGCATTTGGCACTTTCAAGCCTGTGATGAAGCCCCTAGGGCAAAATAGCTCACAGTGATGAGTCCTGCAAACAATTACTAGAGGAGACAAAATCATCAGCTTTCAGAACTCCCAGTCCACAGGCAAAAAATGATTAGGAAAATAAAAGCAAACAGCAAAAGAAATACCTAACCCTAGAAAATTTCTATGGAGACAAAAATCAAGGCAAAGTCTAAGTAAGGGATAGTGAGAACAAAGCACCATATACAAAACTTCAAAGAAAACTGGGAGTTGGTCTCAGGTGCTGGAAGAACTCAAAAAGGAATACAAAAATCTAATGAGAGGTGAAAGAAAAGTGGAAAAAAGAAATGAAAGTAATGTCAAAGAAAATAACAGGTAAAAGCAAAATTGGTCAAGTGAAAAAAGAGGCACAAAAATCCAGTGAAGAAGAATTCCTTTAAAAAACAAAATTGATCTATTGGAAAAAGGGGGGGAATCCAATGAAGAGAAGAGTTCCATGAAAAGTAGGATGGACCAAATGGAAAAGAAGGGTCAGAAGGTCATGAAAGAAAAATCATTCTTTAAAAATTAGAATTGGGTAAACAGGAGCTAATGATTTATAAATCATCAAGAAACAATAAAACAAAATCAAAAGAATGAAAAAATAGAAGATAGCATGAAATATCTCATTGTAAAAACAATTGATGCAGAAAATAGATCTAGGCGATACAATTTAAGAAGTATTGGACTACCTGAAAGCCATGATAAAAAACATAAACATCATATTACAAGAAATTATCAAAGAAAACTGTCTTGATAGTCTTGGACACGAAGGTAAAATGGAAATTGAAAGAATACACAGACCACCTCCTGCAATAAATCCCCAAATGACAACTCCCAGGAATATTATAGCCAAGTTCAAGAGCTCACAGGCCAAGGAGAAAATGCTACAAACAACCAGAAAAAAACAATTCATATATCATGGAGCCCCAATCAGGATTATACAGGATCTGGCAGCTTCTACATTGAAGGACTGGAAGGCTTGGAATATTATATTCCAGAAGGCAAGAGAATTGGGTTTACAACCCAAGAATCTACCTGCCCATCAAAACTGACTATATTCTTTCAGGGGAAAGTATGATCATCTAACAAAATAGAAGATTTCCAAGCATTTCTGAAGAAAAGACAAGACTTAAACCGAAGATTTGATCTCCAAATACAAAATTGAAGAGAAACACAAAAATGTGAAAGGTAAATAAGAAAGAAAAAATTGAAGGGACTCAATAAGGTCAAAATTGTTTATATTTCTACATAGAAAGATGGTATTTGTAACTCTTAAAATTTTTATCATTATAATAGTAGTTAAAAGAAGTATACATAGACAGAGGGTATGGTAGTAAGCTGATTAAGATTGTAAGATTAAAAATTAATATCCAATATTCCAAGTATTATTTTTATAAGATTTATTCATAATAACTTGAAGTAGAGGAAAGTGATAGCCTTAGTAAAGAGAGTTTCCCAGCCTCGCATGTGGGAGAAGAGAGAAAAAGAGAGGGCGGAGTTACACATAAGTTTATTGATAAAATATAAGCACGTGACGTGGGGACAAAGGGAAAGGGATTCTGGGAGATGAAGTCCAAAGGTACAAAATCCTATTTACACAGGATGATATTTTTTAAAAAACAAATCGGGAGTGAAAAAGAGGATTGCACTGAGAGAAATGGGAAGAGAGAGGTAAAATGAGATAAATGATATCTCATAAAGAGGTGTGTACAGGGGACTATTACAGTGGAGGGAAGGATGAGGATGGTGACAGGTTATACATAAACTTTACTCTCATTTGAACTGGCTCAGAGAGGGAATAAGACTCATTGGGGTATATATTCTTATCTTACCCTATAGAGAAGTGTAAGGAGAATAAGAAGGGTGGTGGTAGTAAGGGGAGTAATATAAGGGAGGGGGAATGGGGAGTGATTAAAAACAAAACACTTATATGGAGGGACAGAGTGAAAAGAGAAAGTATAGGATTAAAAGGGGAATACAAGATGGAGGGGAATACAGATGGTAATCATAACTGTGAATATAAATAGGATGAACCCATAAAACAGAAATGGAGAGCAAAGTGGATTAAAAATCAGAATCTTACAATATATTGTTTACAAGAAACACATTTCAGGCAGGTAGACATATGCACAGTAAAGGTAAGAGGCTGGAGCAGAATCTTTTGGGCTTCATCTAAGACAAAAAAAGCAGGAATAGCAATCATGACTTCAGACAAAGCTAAAGCAAAAACAGATCTGATTAAGAGATAAGGAAGGTAATTACATCTTGATAAAAGACAGTATAAACAATGAAGTAATATCAGTACTTAACATATAAGAACCAAATGATATAGCATCCAGATTTTTAGAGGAGAAACTAAAGGAACTTAAGGAGGAAATGGTAAAACTATACTAGTGGAGGACCTCAACTTTCCTCTCTCAGAACTAGATAAATCTAATAAAAAAAAAAGAAGTATAGGCAATGAATGAAATTTTAGACATGTTAGATATCCGGAGAAAACTGAATAGGGATAAAAAGGGAAATACAATTTTTTTCAGTAATACATGGTACATATACAAAAATTGACCACAGACCAAGGAATAAAAACTTCACAAACAAATGCATAAAAGCAGAAATAATAAATGCAATGTTTTCAGATCATAATGCAATAAAAATTATAATCAATAAGTGTTCATGGAAAGGCAAATTAAAAATTAAATGGAAACTAAATAATCTATTCAAAAGGAGTGGGTCAAAGAACAAATTATAGAGTAAATCTCTGATTTTATTAAAGAGAATGACAATGAAGAGACAACATATAAAAATTTATGGGATATAGCCAAAGTGATACTCCAGAAAATTTATATCCCTGAATGATTATATCAATAAAATAGAGGAAAAAAAACAGATGAATGAATTGGGCATGCAACTAAAAAAGTAGAAAAAGAACACATTTAAAATCTCCAATTAAAGACTAATTTGGAGATCTTAACAATCAAAGGAGAAATTAATCAAATTGAAAGTAAAAGAACTATTGAACTAATAAGTCTAGGAGTTGTTTCTATGGGGAAAAACAAATAAAGTAGAGCTTTGATTAATATGATTTTAAAAAATAAAGAAGAGAATCCAATTTCCAGTATCAAAAATGAAAATGATGAATTCACCTCCCAATGTAGAGGAAATTAAAGCAATCATTAGGAGCTATTTTGCCCAATGATATGAACATAAATCTGACCCTCTAGGTGAAATGGAAGAATATTTCAAAAAATATAAACTGCCTAGATTGACAAAAGAGGAAATAGGATACTTTAAAAGTCACGTCTCAGAAAAAAATAAACAAGCCATCAATGAACCCCCCAGGAAAAAATCCCCAGGGCCAGAGGGATTCACAAGTAAATTCTATCAAACATTTAAAGAACAATTATTCTCAAATACTATATAAACTATTTGGCAAAATAAGCAAAAAAGGGGTCCTACCAAATTCTTTTTATGACACAAATATGGTGCTGATACCTAAGCCAAGAAGAGCAAAAACAGAGAAAGAAAGTTACAGATTGATTTCCTTAATGAATATTGATGTAAAAATATTAAATAAAATACTAGCAAACAGACTATATTAATTTATCGCAAGGATTATTCACTATGACCAGGTTGAATTTATATCGGGAATGGAGGGTTGATTTAATATTAAGAAAACTATCAGTATAATTGACCATATCAATAACCAAACTAACAGAAATCACATGATTATCTCAATAAATGCAGAAAAAAGCCTTTGACAAAATACAACACCCATTCCTATGAATAACACTAGAAAGAACAGGCATAAAAGTGCCTTTTCTTAAAATATTAAGTAATAACTAACACCATCAACAAGGATCATCTGCAATGGGGGATAAGTTAGAAGCCTTCTCAATAAGATTAGGAGTGAAGCAAGGAAGCCCATTGTCACCACTATTATTTAATATTGTTCTAGAATATTCTAGCTATAACAATTAGAGAAGAGAAAGAAATTGAAGGAGTTAAAGTAGGCAATGAGGAAACTAAACTATCACTCTTTGCGAGTGATATGATGCCATACTTAGAGAATCAATTAAAAAAACTAGTTAAAATAATAATTTTAGCAAAGTTGCAGGATGCAAAATAAACCCACATAAATCATCAACATTTCTGCATTTTGCCATCAAAGCCCAGCAGCAAGAGTTAGAGAAATTCCATTTAAATCACTCTAGAAATATAAAATACTTGGGAATCTATTTGCCAAACCAAATGCATGAATTATATGAACAAAATTACAAAACACTTTTCACACAAAGTTAGATCTAAACAATGGGAAAAACAGTGATTGCTCTTAGGTAGGCCAAGCTAACATAATAAAAATGATAATCCTACGTAAATTGACTTATTCAATGTTGTACCAATCAAACTACCAAAAAACTCTTTTATAGAACTAAAAATAATAACAAAATTCATCTGGAAGAACAAAAGATCAAGAATATCAAGGGAACTAATGAAAAAAAGTGAAGGATGGTGGCATAACAGTACCAGATCTTAAACTGTACTATAAAGTGGTAATCATCAAAACAATCTGGTACTGCCTTAAAAAATAGAAGGGTGGATTATAAATAACATCAGTGATCTAGGGTCTGATAAACTCAAAGATATCAGATTTTGGCATAAGAACTCACTATTTGTAAAACTCTTATGGGAAAACTGGAAAAAAGTATGTCAAAAACTATCTTGCACCATATACCAAGATAAAGTCAAAATGGGTATATGATTTAGATGCAAAGGGTGATGTTGCAGTAAATTAAGGGAACATAGAATAGTTTACCTGTCAGATCCATGGAGAAGGGAAGAATTTATGACCAAACAAGAAATAGAGAACATTACAAGATGTAAAATGAATAATTTTGATTATATTAAATTAAAAATCTTTTGTACAAACAATACCAATGCAACCAAGAATAGCAGGGAAACAACAAACCAGGAAAAAAATTTTACAACTAATTCCTCTGATAAAGGTCTCATTTCTCAAATACATAAAGAACTAAGTCAAATGTATAAGTCATTCCTCAATTGACAAATGGTCAAAGGATATGAATACGCAGTTTTCAAATGAAATCAAAACTAGCAAGTCGAATGAAAAATGTTCTAAATCCCTCTTGAGTAGCAAAATGTGAATTAAAACAACTCTGAGGTACCACCTCATACCTATCAGATTGGCCAGTATAACAGTAATGGAAAATGATAAATGTTGGAGGGGATGTTGTAAAATTGGGACATTGCTGATGGAGTTGTCAACTGACCCAACCATTTTGGAAGGCAATTTGTAATTATGCCCAAAGGGCTATAACACAATGATCCTCTGATCCAGTAATACCACTACTAGGCCTGTATCCCAAAGAGATAAAAAAAATTGGGAAAGGACCTATTTGTACAAAAATATTTATAGCTGCTCTTTTTGTGGTGGCACAGAATTGGATATTGAGGGGATACCCATCAATTAGGGAATGGCTAAAGAAATTGTGGTATATGATGGTGATGGAATACTACTGTGCAGTAAGGAATGACAAACAGAATGATTTCAGAAGAAGCTGGAAAGACCTACATGAACTGATGCAGAGTGAAATAAGCAGAAACAAGAAAACTGTATGCAGAAACAGTAATATTATGGGACAATCAACTGTGATACTTAGCTACTATCAGCAATACAATGATCCAGAACAATTTTGAGGGACTTATGACAAAGAATGCTGTCCACCTCCAGGGAAAGAACTGTTGGAATCAGAATGCAAATGGAAGCATACCATTGTTCACATTTTGGAGGGGTTTAAGTTTTGGGTTTTATGTGAGTATTCACTTACAAAAATGAACAACATGGAAATACATTTTGTGTGATAATACATGTATAACCCGGATCCAATTGCTTGTCAGCTCTGGGAGGAAGGAAGGAGGAAGGGAGACAATTTGGATCATATAACTTTGGAAAACTTATGTGGAAATTTGTTATTACATGTAATTAGTAAAAAAAAGTTTTAAATAATAAAATGGGAAAGAGTATTACAACTGTCACTTCATTTGAGCCTTATAACCCACATGGGAGGTAGTGACTTACATGCATTATCTCTATTCTACAGACAAGCAAAGAAAAGCTAAGACAAAATTGACATTATCCCATGAGAAGTGAGGCCAGGTTCAGTCTCAGGTCTTTCTTGGTTCAGAAGCCAATACTTCATCTACTATGCCAGTTGACGGTTCTAAGGCCATTTTCTATGCAGAAAAACCTGTTCATTGGACTCTTGGCAGGAGAAATTGTGTATGTGAACTCAGACACCACAGTGCTATCCTAGACCAGTCACCCAGAAGTTGTAAAAAGGTCTTTTCTGTACCAAGTTCAGAACTTGATGGTAGAGATTCTGGCTACTGATAATAACTTGGGGAAGATCTTGGTGTAGCCCAGTGATTCCCAAAGTGGGGCTACCGCCCCCTGGTGGGTGCTGAAGTGATCCAGTAGGCTGGTGATGGCCACACTTTTTTTTGTATTACATTCTATTCTGAGTTCAATAAATAGTTTCATAATTTCCAGGGGGCGCTAAGTAATATTTTTTCTGGAAAGGGGGCAGTAGGCCAAAAACCTTTGGGAACCACTGGTATAGCCCCTTAGCCTCAGGGAATCCAGCAAAACTGAGATTAGGATCAGGCCACTGGAGGACCAGGGTTCATAGTCAGGAATTCAGCTGTTGGGAATGGAGTGAGGTTACCGGGGGTTTGAGAGGCTACATCAAGAAGATCAATGCCTTGTTATACTTGAGAACTATTAAAGTGGTGACAGGGAGTCCTTGATTTAAATCCTGCCTCTCCTAATTAATAAGTTTGTAGCCCAGAGCAAATAACTTCACTTTTCAATCTCAGTTTCTTTTTCTGAAAAATGAGGACAATTATAACTACAGGATGCTTGGTATAAAGCATTCAGAGCTAGCCATAGAAAGACCTGGCTACGTCCTACCTCTGGTGCATTCTCTGTGATTCTGGGATAGTCCCTAACATCTCTGTGCCTCATGGGACTCCTCAAACTCTGAATTGCAGAACTGGTGCTGATCAATATTGATAGGCTAAGGTTTCCTAACCAGGAATTTATTATATCAATGACATAAGTAAAAAAAAATATCAATCAAGAGTGCCTATATCTCAGGGATGGCACGAGCTTTGCAGTTGCTAATGATTTTAAAGGACTTTGCAAACTCTAAAACATTTATATATATATACATATATATATGTAGTGTGTATATTTATGTGTATATAATATGNAAGTTTGTAGCCCAGAGCAAATAACTTCACTTTTCAATCTCAGTTTCTTTTTCTGAAAAATGAGGACAATTATAACTACAGGATGCTTGGTATAAAGCATTCAGAGCTAGCCATAGAAAGACCTGGCTACGTCCTACCTCTGGTGCATTCTCTGTGATTCTGGGATAGTCCCTAACATCTCTGTGCCTCATGGGACTCCTCAAACTCTGAATTGCAGAACTGGTGCTGATCAATATTGATAGGCTAAGGTTTCCTAACCAGGAATTTATTATATCAATGACATAAGTAAAAAAAAATATCAATCAAGAGTGCCTATATCTCAGGGATGGCACGAGCTTTGCAGTTGCTAATGATTTTAAAGGACTTTGCAAACTCTAAAACATTTATATATATATACATATATATATGTAGTGTGTATATTTATGTGTATATAATATGTGTATATATACATATTTATGTGTATATATGTATATTTATGGGCAGCTAGGTGGCCTGGTGAATAGAGTGCTGGTCTTGAAAACAGGAAGGCCTGAGTCTTCCCTCAGACCCTTGCTAGCTGTGTGATCCTGGGCAAGTCATTTACCCCGATTTGTTCCCCATCTGGAAAATGAGATGGAGAAGAAAATGGCAAGCCATTACAGTATCCCTGCTAAGATACTTAAATGGGGTCACAATGGGTCAGACACAACTGAAATAACTATATGACAACTCCATGTATATGTGTACATATATAAATATTTATGAATGGATATGTGAATGCCCCACTTCCACTGAATGTCAGGTATGGTTTTGCCCTCCTTTCTTAAGAGTAAAGGCTTGAGTGGGGCTCAGCCTGTAGGTGGGAGATGAGGAATTAGAGGGAGGAGGGACTGTTAGAGTCAGCCAAAACATGAAAAGGAAGACTGTTTGGCCTTTGGTGGATTTAAAATTCCAGCTTGACTTACTACTTTGTTGTTTATTCTGACTTAAGAGTCTTGGGGAAAATGCTCATAATGCAAATTCAACTTGTATAGTGTATATCCTCCCCTTCCCTTTTGATGCCTTTGTTAGACATTTAACAGAGTGCCCCTGGCTAGAGGGATATAGGAAAGTGAAGCAGCCAGGCACAGCCAGGCACAGTATCCCAAATATCTGGTGTCTCATTATCATCTTATTTTACTGAGTGATATAGAAATGACAAAGGAGGATTTTGGAGGTGGCCTAGCCCACCCTTTCATTTTATATTGCAGAAAGCTGAAGCCTAGAGCATTAGTGACTTGCCCAAGGTCACACAACTAGTAGTGACAGAGCTAGGATTGTAGGCCCAAGCCTCAGACTTCCAATCCAGCAATTCCTGTCCTGTATACCACACTGTTCCCTTCCTGGGACCACAAAATATGTAGTTAGTGTAGGAGGGCAAAATGGGGGTCTGGGTTCTTTAGGAGGACTATGGACTTCAGATTTTTTTAAATCTTCACTGAGTCAGGCCCAGTGGTGGTTCAAATCCTGAGGGCCCAAAGCAGCTAGTATCTATTTAAAAAGGCTCGCTGTCCTTGCTGCGTCATATTAAAAAATAACAAACCTCCACTCAGTTTTCTGTTTAACTTTCATGTGTTCCTAATAATTGTTCAAAAACGCCTTGTTTAAAGACAAAACAAAACCAAGCCCTGGGCTACAGTGATCACAGCTGTACTTAAACCCAGGCAATCTAATAGAATCATAAATCCAGAGCTGGAAAGGAATCTTAGATGCCTTTAATCCAAAGCTCTCATTTTTTGGAGGTCCAGAGAGGTTAAGGGACTTGCTCAGGATCATATAGCAAGTTAGTAACAGAGCTGGAATTTGTCCTTCATAGAGAGGAAGAAAATAGTGGTTGCTTCCTGTCACCATGGAGAGGGAGTCAATTCAAAATTGACACTTGATTCAATGAGGTCGGAGGATGTATTCTAAAGAGAATTTCCTCTCAATACATTATTATTCTTTAAGGGGTCTTGTTGTTCAGTCATTGCAACTTTCTATGACCCCATTAGATAGTTTCTTGGTAGAGATCCTAGGGGTTGGGGGTTGGCCATTTCCTTCTCCAACTCATTTTCCAGATGAGGAACTGAGATAAACTGGATGAAGTGACTTATCGAGGGTCACACAGCTAGTAAGTGTCTGAGACCATATTTGAACTCTGGAGGACAAATTTTCCTGATTCCAGGCCTGGCACTCTATCTACCCTAATAAATGGTACATATTCTTACAAATCTCAATTATAAGTAAGGATAGTCAGAAAGCATCTCTCATGAACCACTGAGCAACTTGCTCAGCAAAGATGTCAGTTTTCTCCAGCCTCAAAGGTTGTAAGATCCAAATGATGCCCTAGAATAACAATTCTAGAAGGGGGTCATGGGCACCCATGAGTAGAATTGAGATTTCTAGCTGCTGACCTGCAGGTCACAGCAAATGAACTCACCTTTTGGGCAAATTTATGAAGACTCATAATTTCTCTGGTTTCCAATCCTGTCCCAGAGAAGGGAGGTTATGGGAAGAAAGAGAGAATGCTATAGGATAGACCAGAAACCATCCAAGATCTTTGAAAAAAAATCACTTTGGATAAAGTAACATATTTTTGTTAGGGGTTCTTTCCTCCTCACTGCCACAAATTTGTAAAACCTCTTCTCATGGAGAAGCATAAACTGTGATTTTAGAAAAATTGCAAATTCATGAATATTTTTATGTTCATGATCAGACCATGATCTTGACAGCAGCATGGCAACCTGCCATAATGAGGAAAACATTAGACGAAAGGCCAAGATATCTGAATCCTAGGCTTAGCTGTGTTCCTTACTGACACTGTCCTTGGGTAAGTAATCTAAACCCCTGGGCCTCAATTTTCCTATCTCTGAAGTGGAAGGTACATATTAAGCCATCTCTAAGGTTTCTTTGAGATCCATAATCTCAACCAAAGGTGTCAAATACTCTGTATGTGGCGGCATGTGGGCTACATGGCAGAATCAGATTAAAATCTAACAGGAAATATTTAACAAAATAAGAATACTGGGAAACAAAGATAATATTGATTATTAAATAATTATTAATTATTTAATAATTAATAAAGATATAGCCTAAATGGACACTTATCTATCATTTAGTCACTGGTTTCTATTTAAATTTGATGCTATTGTCTAGACCAGTGATGGTGAACCTTTTAGAGGGGTGTGTAATGTGAGAAATGTCCTCAAGTATGCATGGAGAGGGGGAGGGGAGCAGAGCAGCCCAGGCCCACATCCCTACAGCTTTCTAGTAATGAACTCTGGTGAACTCTGTGCAGGAGTGATAGTGCACACGCCCACAGGGAGGGTCTGAGTGCTCCCTCTGGCACACATGCCAGAGGTTTGCTACCATGGGTCTAGTCTATGCTTCCTTCCTCAGGGGAGTTAATCTACTTCCCTTTGGAACTGTGCCCTGCAACTGAGCTCCCTTGATGGCTGAACGACTAAGTTCAAACTCACTTAACCCACCCCACGGAACTGTTCCCAGACTTTGCTTTCCATCTCTCTTGCCATTTACCCTGCTGTTATATGACTATATCTGCTTCACCACCTTCCCACTTTTACTGTCTTATTCTGGAAATAGCAATAAAATCAACATTAACAACTGCTGATCCAGACTTCTTCCCTTAACCTCAGCTTGCCTAAATGCATGCCTTTCCCCGATTAAAACATAAGCCCGTTAAGGGAGAACTGTCTACTTTTGTACTTCTATTTCTAGTACTTAGTACAGTGCCTGGCTTATCTTTGTATAATCCCCAAATTCCATATCCCAACTGGAGAGAGAGAGAGAATGTAGGGTGGTAGTGACAAAAAGACCACAAGCTATGATCAAGTTCACCAAGTCCTATCCATACCCAGCAATTTCAACATTTAGGTCATTATAAAATCTGGCCACCAAATGTGGCAGAGCAGATAGCCTCACTCTGGCCTCAGTAATGGCCTTTTCCCCCTAATCTCCATCCATCCCAATGTAAATCCCTCTTTTTTCTCGGGAGTCCCAAGAGCACTTACCTGAAAAGCAATCCATGTTGAGATTTTCTTCCTACCAACCACTCCTCTAGCTGCTATGGGCTCTGAAAGGATGAAGGCACAGGATACAGAGTATGAGTTTGAAAGGAAACATAGAAACAACTGTTGAACCTGTCCCCGGGGTTGAAGGCACTTGCCCTCAAGGTCATTCAGGGAGTGACTGACAGTTTAGCTCAGTGTTAAGTTTTATACCACACTTCCTCCATGCTTATTCATACAGGGCAAATTGAGGTCTCTTACAGCTTGAAAGTATCTTAGAGGTCATGTGGTCCAACTCCCTAATTAAAATTAAGAAAGAGGCCCAGAGAGGTTGAGGGATTTGAATAAAATCACAGAGATTATCAGGTAAAGGACCTGGGAGCCCAAACACACTTTCTACTATCCCATACATAAATTACTCTCCCCAGTGCAACAAAAAGATGATTTGGGAGTCTGGCTATGGTGGTAAGCCAGGCCTAGAACTGGGGGGTGGAAGAGTGGGAAGAGGGGAGAGGAAAGGTAGATTAAAAACTCCTCAGCTAAGTCTCCTCTACACTGGTTCTGAAGGCCAATAATGCCCTAGAGTACAATCCTCAGTAGAGAATTCCCTAAAGTTGACCTTCTTGTCAGGGAGTTCTAAGCTCAAATTCTGCCTCTGATCAATTGGCTTTGTGAGGAGAAGGAATTAAGCATTTATTAATCACCAATTATGTGCCAGGCACCATTCTAAGCAGTTTTCTCTCTCCCCTTTTTTAAACAAATCTCATTTGATCCAACAACCCCACAAAGTAGGTGCTATTATTATTTTCACTTTACAGCTGAAAAAACTCTGATAAACAGAAGTTAAGTGATTTGTCCAGGGCCACACAGCTAGGAAGTGTCTGAGGCCAGATCTATGTCCAGGTTTTCCTAACTTGAGGCCCAAAGCTCTGTCTATTGCCCACCAATTGCCCCTTCCTGACCATGGACAAACTACTTAAGCACTTAACATGCCCAGAAAGTTATAAAAACTCTTAGTTGCCTACCTGCAGCAGCCGAGGGTGTTTTTAATTTTTTTTGCTAGATGAATGAAATCACAGCTTTGCACAAAATAAAAAATGAACAGGCTATCCTTGGTCTTGACACCAGACAGTCCTCACGTAGTCTGGACCAGTTCAACAGATACTTCCAGAGATAGAGTATAGGTGGAGACATTGTTTAAAGTTAACCAATTAGATGCAGTTGGGGGCTTCCACCAATGAGATAAGTTGTTGAAAAGTAAGTTTCAACTCTGTCTCCGGGGCACTAAAACAGGGGAAGCCCTTTCCAGGACCTCCTATGTCTTAGTTACATAAAGCCAAAACATGGGCATAGTAGCCACTCCAATGAACTATGGATTTGTTTTTTGTTTTTTAAGTCTAGATTGCAGGCATTTTAACTTAGGGTCTGAACTTTCTAAAAGCCTTGCAAAAAAGAACTTGATTCTTTTTCACTGTATTTGGTTTCCTTTATAATCTTACATATTTCACTTTATGCATTTAAAACCATGATTCTGAGAAGTAATTCATAGACCTTACTAGATAACCAAAAGGGTCCAGGACATGCACTACAAAGGTTAAGAAGCCCTGAGCTAAACAAAGCTCCCAATAATTCACTGCAGAAGCTAGGCATCAGGGGATCTTGCTTCCATTACTGGCTTTGCCTCTTAGAACAGACCAGAGGATATTTAAGGTCTTTACCAACTAGCATTTTATGACTGTCTGACACACTTTTAAAAGTAGCAATTTTGTCATGTTGACATTCAAGGTCCTACACAATTTAGTTTCAAAGTACTTACCTGTCCTATTTGTTCTTGTAGTGGTCTCAATTACCAACACTGCAACTTTGGTTGGGCTGGTCTTGTCTCTCTCCCACCTCCTACTCCTAATCAGATTGGAAGCTTCCTGTAAGCCTGTAGAAGTCTGTGTTTGCCTAGATCAGCTAGACACCACATGACTCCCTGGTAAATACTTTTTGAATGCTTATGACCAGGTGTTAGCTCTGTAGACAAGCCTCTAAGATTACAAATTGATCAAAACAAAATTTTTTTGTTTCCATTTATCACATTAAATTGGGCAGAGTGAAAATGCTTAGTCTTGACTGTGGGCTTTGCGAGGCTCTGCAGCCACTGAGGTAGACCTTCTCCTGAAGCCCAAAGTCTAAACTAAAGACAGGAGAAGGAAGCAAGAGAGGAGTGCCTGGGTCTTATAATAAAGGAAAGGAAACAGTGATAGGCAATGGAAAGAAGGTTAGGCCTGAAATTGGGCCTTGGGACTTACCTAAGCAGGTCTCTGCAGTCTCCTCAGCAACAAATTGAGAAGGCTGGAACTCCACAGTCCCTCAGGTCCTGTCTGGTTCTAGATCTGTGACCCTGTGAAAGGCTCACTTCAGAGAACCAAAACAACAAGCTGAGATAACAATCCTGGAAAAAGACCACGTCTCATTGTGGTAATGACAGCTGATCAAAAAGCTCCAATGAGGTTTGAGGAAAGCCTGGGCAGGGCAGACAGGGGAGTGATTTGGGGTCACCAGCAGGGAAAAGGTAGAAAGGCCAAGTGTGAAACGAAAGATTACTTCTCCAGATTTTATGAGGCCAAGTGTGGGGCTAGGGGTGGATCTGAATTATTTCTGCAAGGGGTGAGAATATATGTAACTCTTCTCCACATTTGATAGTTTATATTCCTTCCTCCCTCCCCCTCAAGTGCCTGGGTTACACTTGGAGGGCTATGTACAGGGACCTTAATCTGAAGTGTATTAAAATTAATAAGAGTAACGATAGCCAGAATTAACACCTACTGTGAACTGTGCACCAAGATAAGTGCTTTACAAATATCTCATTTTTATCCTCAAAATAACTTGAGGAGATAGATCATGTAGACCAGTGCTTGGTTCTGTCTACTCTGTAACCTGGATGCCCAACCCACTCATTTTTCAAAGGAGGAAAATAACCTCAAAAAGAGAAAGGGCCTTCTTATACAATAACCAGTTAAAGGCAGAGCCAGGATTAGAAACCAAGGTTTCCTAAAATCCAGTCCAGTACATTACTGTGCTCTCCTTTGTTGAGATTCACAAAGTTTGTAAAGCACATGTTATCCTTGCCACAACCCTATAAAGTAGGTACAGTTCTTAGCTCCATTTTTCAGATAAAGAAACTGAAGCTCAGGATGACTTGCAGAGGCAGCACAGAGTGTGCCTTTCTAAGATATCAAATAACCATGGCAAGCCACAAAACTTCTCAGCCTCAGTATCCTCATCTCTGAAATAAGGATCAAAATACTATCTACCTTGCAGGGTTATTATAAGGACAAATGAAAAGTGCTTTAGAAACTTTAAAATACGACATGGACAAGCTACTGTTCTCCTGTAAGGTCATCTGAAACCAGGATTTGATCCCAATTCCTCCAAATTCAAATCCAGACACTTATCATTTAGTTATTATCATGAAGTAATAGTCATCTCCTTAACAAGGATACAACAAGCTCCCCATATTCTCTTTGCACAACTCCTTTTGACCCTGAAAACACAAAAATCTAGGCAAACATTGTGAATACTCTTTCATATTTTTATATTAGGCAAGGAACATTATGCCCTTTCTCACCTTGCCTCCACACCTGGTTGTTTACCTGAAATTGTTTCATGAACTCCAGTGACTGTTTTTTAGGAGACCCTTGGTTCAAATCCTAGTTTTGCCTTTAGTAATATGATCTAAAAGTTTTCCCTTCCCCATTCTGTAAAATAAGGGAGTTGAGCATCCAGACTATAAAAAGGAATGGGACCAAGCAGGTCTCATGATCATTTCTATGACCACCACACCAAAATATGAGAGACCAGAGTCTGATGCAAACAAAAAGTCCCAATCCAGAAAGTGAAGCTAGAAATATAAGCAGACAGAAGAAAACACTCAATACGAAAAAGAAATACTGTGCCTGGGAGGTAAATCCAGAAGAAGTTGACAACTCCCCAACACATTCAAGTATAACTTCAAATAAAAAAATAGCTTGGCCCCAAGGGACTCCAAGAGTATCTAGAACAAAATGAAGCAAGATATTAAAAAAATTAAATGGGAAAAAATGAATGAAAAGGAAATAACAGACTAGAAGATGGAAACCCTTATAAAAATAGCAAGCACCCTAAAAATAGATTGGAGCAGTCAGAATTCAATAACTCCATGAGGCAACAAAAAATACTAAGATGATGTGAAAAGGTCAAAAAAATTTAAAGAAAAAGGTAAGGCATTTTCTATCAGAAACAGAAGCTAGAAAACAGATCCAGGAGATAGAACCATTGGCTACATAAAACAAATGACAAAAAAAGGTCTTTTTTCATATTTCAAAGAATCACAAATGAAAACTGCTCATGCCTATTAAAACTAGAGGGTAAAGTGAAAATATATAGAGTCCATTGCTTACCTCCTGAAAGAAACTCCAAATGGAAAAAAACCAGGAATATTTTAGCCAAAAATCCAGAGCTTCCACTTTAAAGTAAGACAAAACAAAAATTCCATTCCATAAGCAGCCAGGAAGAAAGAGTTCAGGTACCACAGTTATGATAAGAAAGACTATGCAAAAGCTACCATAAATGAAGGCAATAAAGGCTTACAGTGAAGAGTAACTTGGCTTGCAAAGCTGAGTTTAATCCAACAGGATAAGAAAAATGAACCTCTAACAGGAGAGAACTTTCAAGCATTTTTGAGGAGAAGATCAGAGCTGGATAGGATCTGTAAATGTAAACCCAGGAGACAAAAGATACTGGAAAGTAAGGTAAATTTGTTTTGCTTGATTATACTAATTTGATACAAGGTTCAGCTTTTATTGAAAGAGTAGGGAATGGGGGAAGGGGCTGAGAATAGGAAATAGTGATAATGATGTTTAAAAAAATGAAAGAAAAGTATCCATGAAACACACATGCACATGCGCGTGCGCGCACGCGCACACACACACACACACACACACACACACACTAATTATACAAGCCAAAGGAAATTTAAAAGAGGACACAGAGAAGGGCAGTGCTAGTACTATTTTGTTAAAGCTGATGTTTTACTCAAAGCAAACTATATATAGTAGATTCATGATTTCGTATGCAATTCCCCTTTTTCTGTCCATATATTCATGTTTGTGGATGACTATCAAGTTTGCTTTTAAAAAGCTAATAAATAAAATTAGAGGGTTAGACTTAAGACTCACTGAAATCTTTGCCAGTTTCAAAAATTCAGTATTATTGCAGTAACAGTACAAACTTGTGGCTCCCTAGATGCCTCAGAAGTCTAAGCAGGAAGGCCCATTCTACATATAATGACAGGGGTAAAAATCACCTCAAAATCATCTAAAATTATGGGGGGAAAGAAATATCTGGGAAAACTATGGCAAGTTTCTCTGCAAAAGGTCTTATATCCAATATGTGTGAGAAAGTGATTCAAAATAAAAAGACAAAGGATATGAGTAGGCAGTTTTTAAATGAAGAGTTTCAAGCTATCAACACTCAGAAGGAAAAAAATATTCTCAATCAGTAATAATCAGAGAAATGCAACTTCAAGCAACATTTAACTTCCACCTCTTATCTTTCAGATTGACAAAGATGACCAAAAAGGACAATGACTAATTTTGGAGAGATTTTGAGATAACAGGCAAACTTATGCACTATTGGTAGATTTGGTATTTAGTCCAAGCATTCTGGAAAGCTACCTGGAATTATGCCCCCAAATGACATGCCTCATACCTTTTCTATTTTCTGAAGAGATCCAAAAAGAGGAAAAGGACCTATATATTTATAGTAGATGTTTTTCAATGTCAAGGAACTAGAAACTGAGGGAATACCTATCAGTTGGAAAATAGCTGATTGATTATATGTAGATACTAGAATATCATTGTGCAATAAGAAATGATGAAGGAATAGTTTCAGAAAAACAACTGGGAACACATGTATGGATTGATATATAGTGAAGTTAGCAGAACAAGGAGAGTAATTTGTATGATAATACTGTAAAGACAAACAGCTTTGAAAGATTTGCAAATGCTGATCACTGCAATGACCAACCATGACTCCAGAGAAACTGCTGATTCATGTTACCCACCTCTCGACCGAGGTAATGAACTCAGAGTGGATAATGAGACGTATTTTTGGATATGGACAACATGGAAATTTGTTTTGTTTGACATTACATATTCATTACAAAAACTTTGTTTTTCTTTATTTTTTCAATCAGGGGAGAGAAGATGGTATACAAGAGGTTAGAATCCTGTTCAGTTCTGCGTTGGTCCAATTTTCTTGTGTTTTGTTTTTAAATAATAAAAGATATTAGTTTTAGGTGGCCTTTGCACAATCCATTGTAGTTTTTCTTAATGGCAACTAATTAACTCCTTTTTCTCTGACAGGGATCTTTCTTCTACTCATACTTATCTCAGCCAGGCTCTGAAAGCTCTTGTACCTATAAAAGGCCTCACCCTGTGGCCTAGCGGGTGATGGAACTCTTGAAACTTT
The DNA here is from genome assembly GCF_016433145.1 of Gracilinanus agilis. NCBI lineage: Eukaryota > Metazoa > Chordata > Mammalia > Didelphimorphia > Didelphidae > Gracilinanus > Gracilinanus agilis. The sequence goes on along the minus strand of NC_058136.1, from coordinate 28,128,676 downwards.
GTTGACTAGGAGCAGTCAACCTGCAAACAATCCCTTCAAGTAGCTCTAGACAGTGCTTTTCCAGCTTAGTAGAAGCTGCCAGAGTTTATATGCCATTGACATAGCTTTTAGGAATTCATGCCTTAATGAGGCATCAGAGGAGGATACAAGTAACTCATAGAGGATATATTAGGTTTTTCTCCTTTCAGTCATCTTAAATTTGCTAGGAACAAATAATACTGTCAAGTTTTACATGACTTCCACAAATGAGGCAAACTGCCTCTTACATTGCTTCCATGGGCACTAAGGAAGAATTTCTAAGTCTACATGGACAGAATCACTAATTTACAAGGAGAGGCTTTCACACAAAAATAGCTCCAATGGTCTTTAAAAAAAAACCCTTACCTTCTCTCAGAATTAATACCATGTAGGCAATGGGGGTTAAGTGACTTGCCAAGTATCACACAGTTAGAGTGTCTCAGGTCAAATTTGAACCCAGGGCCTCCTGTCTCTAGGCATCACTCTCAATCCACTGAGTCACCTACCTACCCCCCTCTAAAGGTCTTTTCATATAACACCTCCAATTTTCTCATTGACTAACTGACAAATTACTTTAAATCAAGACATAGTAACAAAGACTATGGAGGGGTTCCTAGTTTAATCACTCACCAAGTAGAAGAATCCCTCCTGTAGCATTCTATTCACTCTGAATTTCTCACTTGTCTCATTAGGTGAGCCATTACATTATTTAAATAGCTCTAGTTATTAGATATGTTGTCCTGTTCTCTCCTCACAGGACCTACATCTACTCCAGGGAGTATTAATAAGGTTACCTAAGGTTGTCTATCCATGATCTGTAAAAAAATGAAGATGGTGCCCTCCTTTTTTGCCCTGAAAGTATCTGGAATGAGAATGAGAGGGGACATAGACTTTAGTGGGGAGACCTTCTATTAAAGACGTTGGAAGAAGGATAGAGATTTAATAAATTCTAAACCTTCATATAGCCTATTACCAGAGGCCACCTTCACAGGAGACCATAATACTGTGAACCTGCTAAATGCCAAAATCCTTTCCAGAAAAGGATTTTGGGCAAGAACCTAAAAGACCAGATTCCGTGCAATAGATTTCATATGTTGCCTGATCACATGATTACAACTTCTGCTTTTTGGAATTATCTACTGCCAAATAAATCTTGTTCTAGCTTCTCATTTGTTTAGTATACATTCTTGTTTTGTTTTGAAATAAAATTAGATTGATATAGTTTGTTTTTTACATCCTCTACATTTCCCTCTGAAAATCCCCACTCCTCCCAGGGAGCCAATCCCTTATAATTAAAAAGAGAAAATAAGCTCAGTAAAATTAACAAATATATAAAAAAATCTGATGTTATGTATTATATATAATATACGCTTGTGATGCTCTTCTGTCTCATCTCTCCCTCCTGGCTTCCTTAAAATCCTAGCTAAAATGCTGCCTTCTATAAGAAGCCTTTCCTGATTCCCCATAATTGTCATACCTTCCCTTTGGTGATTATCTCCAGTATACTATGTATTTATTTTGTTTTCCATCGTTGTTTGCATGTTGTCTCCCATATTAGACCATGAGCTCTTTTACAGCAGAGACCGTATCCTCCATGCTCAGCGCAGATGGTTGATACTTTGGAACTTACTAGCAGAGTAGTTGAATCAAAGTTTATTGACTGAATCAGGGAGTGGGGTCTTCTCATATCTCTTCTCTGGGCATCAAGTTTAATCATGATTTTTTTTGCAACTTTCACTTCTTATTGTTTCTATTTTTTGTTGTTCTTTCCATTTGTGATTATGTAGAGTGTTTTCCTAGTTCTTCCCTTTGCATCAGTTCATATAAATCTTTCTATATTTCTCTATATTCAGTGTCAAATTAGGCAACATTTGTAAATGTGCCAAGCATATTGCCTGGCACATAGGAGAGATTTATTTTCCCTTCATCACTGCATACGATAATATATTATTCTGTTATGTCCATGTGCTAATGATCCATATGTGTTAAGCTATTCCCTAGTCATTGGGCATCTATTTTGTTTCCAGTTCTTGGTTACTACAAAATACTGCTATAAAAATTTTGGTGTATATGATCAATGCAGTCATATCCATTAACCATTTATCTCTTGGGGAAGGGTTTTTGGTCTTATATACTTTGGTTCTTTGTTTATGTCTCTTTGATATCAGGCTCTTGTCAGAGATGTTTAATACAGAGTTTATTTCCCCAATTGACTCTTTCCTCTCTTCTCATTCTATCAATTTTGTTCACATGAAAGCTTTTTAATTTTATGAAATCATTTTTATCTATTTCATATTTTTTATCACTACTATTTCTTATTTAGTTAAGAAGTCATTCCCTACTAATAGATATGGGATACCAATAATCTGATTTCCTTCTGATTTTTTAATGGTCTGATTTTTAATATCCTGGTGATGTATCTATTTTGAATTTATTCTGGCACATGATATAAAATGTTAGTCTAAATTTAAATACTGCCAGACTGCTGCTCATTTTTCCTGGAAGTACTTGTCAAACCTGGAATTCTTTCCTAGGTAATTTATATAGTTAGATCTATAAAATATCAGATTATTGAGTTAATTTATTACTGTTTCATTCTTGTCTAATCTGACCCATTGATATATTATTTTTTTAACCATTAGCAAATGGTATTGACTGTTTTATAATATTTCAGTTTGGGAAGTGCTATTTCTTCTTCATATCTACTGTTTTCCCATTATTTCTTATATAGATCCTTTTTTTTTCAAATGAATTTTATTATTTTGTCTAGCTGTGTATCTCTTTAGTACTGTGATTGGTGGTGAACTATGTAAATATACTGAGCACTGATAATATTGTTATTTTTTATTATATCTTGATGGCCCAGCCATGATCAGATAATATTTCTCCTATTATTTAAGTGTTTTGTTATTTCTTTAAGGATAGTTTTATAATGGTATCTTCCACAAGTATCGAGTGTGATTTCAGAGATTGATTCCCAGATATTTTAGGCATTTTCCCCATTATTTTGATAAAAGATTAGCTTTTCTGTTACTGGCTTCCATATTTTGTTATTACTATTATGGGAGGGAGTATTTTATAGAGTGTGATCTTATTGAAGCTATCATTTGCTTCAATTAGTTCTACTGCTGATCTCCTAGATTTTTCTAAGTTAGTTGTCACATCAGCAACAGGTAGGGGTAGTATTATCTATTCTTTGCCTATCTTTACACCTTGATTCCCCCCCACCTCCCTTTGCTGCTATTGCTAGTATTTTTAGAACTATACCAAGGAAAGAGGGCATCTTTGTTTTAACTCTCTTATTTATAGGAAAAGCTTCTAACTGATCTTGGATAATTTTGATATACTAAAAAATATGTCTTATGTCTATATATTTTTTCAATACAATGTGTTATATTTTTCAAAGGCTTTTTTTTGCATCAAGATGTTGCATCTATTGGCAGCCAGGTGATACAACAAATAGAACATTAGACCTGGAATTGGGAAGATCTGAGTTCAAATGTAACCTCAAATACTATGTGTGTCATGCTGGGCAAGTCACTTAACTTTTTCCAGATTCAGTTTCCTCATCTGTAAAATGTGTATAATAATATTACCTTCTTCACATGGTTGTTGTGAGGATCCTGTGAGACCACATATGAAACATTCTGCAAACCTTAAATCACCATATAAATTCTAGATATTGTTATTATTATTTATGGATATGTTCACAGATCATAGGAACATATGAACAGAAGGAAATTTAGAAGCTATTGAGTGCCATCTCATCTTTTTTGAGGAAAGATTCGTGTAGAAGGATTAAGATTCCTACAGCAGCTAGTAAATACCTAAGGTGGGATTCAAACTCATGTCTCTAAATCCACATCCACTGCCTTGTCTTCAATTCCATGTGGATTGGGATGTTCTCTTTTTTAATATGGTCTTATTAATTCTTCTTCCTAATGTATCATCTGTACATCCAACTTGATTATAGTGAATTTTTTTCACTATATTATTATATTATAGTGATTATAGTGAATTTGGGGGGATCAGTTGGCATTAATTTTGCCAGATTTTATGTAAAAATTTTGAATGAGTATTAATGATTTTGTTGTATTGTTCTTGTTCTTTGCTTTATCCTTGCCTCATTTAGGTAATAAGGCTATGTTTGTTTCATAAAAAAGAATATTGTAAAGTGTTTTCCTTTTCTAGTTTTGAGAATAATTTGGGTAGGTCAGTATTTGTTATTCTTTAAAAGTTTGAAAGGATTTTTCTATAAATCAGTCTGTACCTGGGATTTCCTTCCTTATTTTGTTCTCTTCTTATGATTAGTAACCTTTCTTCTGAGACAAGATTATTTAAAAATGTTCCTGTGTTCCGTTAATTTTTCTATTTTATATCTTAGTGGACAATCAGATTTCTTTTGAATTCTCGGTTTTGTTGGCATCTGACTGTAGATAGTAGGTTCTAATAATTGCCCATCTACTCATCCTTTTTTCCATTGTCCTGTAGTACCTCCTTTGAAGTACTTTCGTCACTTGAAAAATTAGGTTTAGGGCCCTGCAGGGTGGCTGCTACATCACATTGAGGAGTAATGCTATCTGTGGCTATTCCTATTATTGCAGCTATCCCACTGGTGTGCTTGTCATTAACTATAAACTAACAGACTTATCTATTTCTAACAAAACTCATTTACTATGATGGACAGTAAGAACAGTAGGATTAAAAACATATCTCCCCTGCCAAACCCCCTCCCCCAAAGCATTTGAGAATGCTCTACTACAAGTACTTATGATATCTATTGGGATAGTGGATTCAAACTCAGAGTAAAGTGATAATGAGACACACACAGAGAATAAGTGTGGCAAATGCAACTCACAGTTCCTAATACTACAAGGCCTAGAAGTCTCTTCTGCCTTCATAGAATACTTACAAAGTTCCACTTGGGAACAGAGTCCATGCTGGGTCAACTATGTCTTTCTAGATTGTGTCTCTGTTTCCCCTGGGATTCATCATCTCTCTCTTGTCCAGTTGATACAATACTATGGGCCAATAGGTAGTGCCTATACCTTCTGGTACAAGCATAAGGGATCTTCTTCCATAATAATTGGGACTTATTTATCTAATCATAGCCAGCATTGAGATGTTTCCTGTATGGTTTCAGTTGCCCTCATTGCAAGGTCCAGGTCCTTTAATCTTCTCGGATTCTTTAAGGAATTTATTCACCCATTGTTGTAGGTTTGTAGGAAAACTGCTTAGCATCTCTTTTATACTGTGTAGTTACATTCTACTGAGACATGTAGGTGGCACAGTAGGTAGATTACCAGGGCTGGAGTCAAAGTTCAAATCTGGCCTCAGACACTAGCTGCTGGGCAAGTCACTTCACCTCCATCTGCCTCAGTTTTCTTGTCTGTAAAATGAGCTGCAGAAAGAAATGTCCAACCACTCCAGGATCTTTGCCAAGAAAAGCCCAAATGGTCACAAAGAATCAGACACAACCGGACAACAACAACAACAAAAGTTACATTCTAGCATTTTTGTGACTGTACTAAATGACCTCCCTTCCTTCCTCTGCTCCCTCTCGGGCTGTCCTTCCTCGAGTCTGTCACAATTCCACTATCACTGGGTTTGTTCATTCCTGTGTAGCCAGGTTTTGGTTGCACTAATAGGAGCTGTGACCTTCCTGCCTCCTCTTTTCCACACCCTTAGCCAAGACACAAGGTAGCATTCTCTATCCATGGTTTGCTCTTACTTTGCCCTTTCTATTCCTAGTCCCATCTCTTGTCTGTTAGACACTCACTGCATCCATCCCTGATTCTATCTGCCATTTCTTAAATCTTTTTGTTTCAAGTTTCTGCTACCCCTTTCACTGCTAGTATTATGACGTTCTCTAGAGCCATTTCTCAGATGTACCAGCCAGTCTAATAAAACTTGCTGTAGTTAGACTTGCCAACCAGAGAAATGGTGGTTGTTCCACATCATCCTTTCTTCCTTCCCTGCTTCTGTCTCTGTATCTCTTGCTCCTTCTTTCTATCACTGAAACTATCTTCTGTCCTCTTTCCCTGGTTCTGTACATCCACAAGTCTATCAGTTCTATGGTTTGAACTTAGCTTCTTCCTTCCCTCCCTCTGTCCTTGAGTCAGTCTATATATCTATCCTTCCCTCCCCCATCTATCCTTGTTCATTATGACACTCTTTCCTTCCTAGTTATTTGTCAGTCTCTCCCTCCTTGTGCCTATTTGTTTATCTTTCCCTTTATTCCTTTTATCTCAACCCTCTTTCTTTCTCCCACATTTCCTAGTTCTGTCCATTCTTCAATTTTTATATCCCTTACTCCCTTGGACCTGGCTGCAGATCACATCCTCCAAGCCTTTTCAAAAATTTTGATCGGTGCTCCCATCATCCTTCACTTCCTGCATCTTTTAGTCCTTTCTACTGTCCCTATTTCAGTCCATTCAAGAGTCTATGCCACCTTTCCTCTATTTCTGGGTGTGCCTGACCTTCTCTGGCTATCCAGTGCTTCTTGGATGTTTCTTTCCATTTCTACTTTTCAGAAGCTGTCCATCTTTGACTCTTCTACCTTAACTCTCTGTCAGTTCTGCCCTCCTAGGTCTATTTATCACTCCTCCTTTCCTGAGCCTGTGCATCCATCCATACTTCCCTCCCTCCTTGGGTTGAACTATTCCCTTTCTTCTTTTTCACCCTCCTTGGATAGGCCTGGCAATTTGTCTCTTCCTCTTCCTCCTACCTCTGAGGTTGTCTTTCTGCTTTTCCTTGCTGCTCTTGCTTCTCCTTTCTCTAGTTATATCTTTCCATTTCCTTGATCTTCTGTGTGTTTCTCTCTCCCTTTTAATTTCTTGTTCCTTGGTTTCCCCATCTATCCTTCTCGACTTACTTTCCCAGAGCTGCTCGTCAGTTTTTCCATCCATCTTTTCTCCTCTTAGTGGGTACCACTTTACTTATTTCCCTCAGTGTACCCATTACTGGACATATTCCTAGCTCCCTCCTGTCTCTCCTTCTCCCTTAACAGTCAATCCATTTTCTCTCTGCATATGTATTTTTTACTGTCTCCGTTTATTCCTGGGCTTATTTGTCTTTTAGTCACTATTTGGGGGGGCTTGTCTTTTCCTTCTCATCTCTTCCTCCCTGTGAGTTGTGAATTTATCCTTGCCTGTTACACTGGCCCTCAGTGGACTGCCAATATGCCCCTGGACTCCTCCTCTAAGTCTTTTCCACTTGATAGGAACTAGCCAAGTTTGCATTCTATTAGCATATCCTTCAGAAGTTTACTTAGACACCATGGTGAAGAATCAGAAGACCTGCAAAGTAGAAAAGCTATAAAAAATTAATTCTTTATGAAGAAATTGATATGGTAGAAGAGATAGGTACAGGAATTATGAGAATGTTCAAACTATAAAATGCCCTTAGAGATGGCCTCGTCTAACCCACCCATTGTATAGAAGGAGCAGCTGAGGCCTAGAGAAGAGGAAATGCCTTGCCCAAAGCCATGTAACTGGTCAAGAGCTAAAATATGTTCATGTTTTAGATGCATTATTGCTACTCTCTTATTTAGTAAAAATCAAGACAAATTATTAATTAATATGCATTCTTTTAATCAGAATACTACGTTCCTGAGAAATCAAATTAGAAACTGATCCTAGGGCAGATACAGGGGCATAAGTTCAACCTGTTATTCAGGGAGGATCTATCTTTTGGTGATTGGCTATTTTGTGGCTTCTGGATACTGATTCACTCTTTCCAAATTAATTAATTTCATTGAATACTCACTATGTGCCAAGTACTGTGGCTGGTGTCAGGGATTCAAAAACAAAATCATTTTCTGCCCTACTGTTCTTCATACTTGGGTCGGGAGAGTGGAGATGGGAAAAGGTTACCTGATATGCCCAGAGAGGTACAAGAATATTGGAGGAGGGAAAAGAGACTGAACCATATCCCAAGCTAAGGTTTCTAAGAGGCAGGGGGAAGAAGAAAACATGGCAACCTTTGCAAAGACATAAAAGCAGGAAGTGGGATGCTGTCTCAGCAGTTTGGCTGGGATGAAGTATGTGAAGAGGAGTAATGTGAAACCAACCTATCAGGCTATTGAGGGCTTTGAATATTTGATCCTAGAGGCAATAGGGAGCTACTACAGATTCTTGGGTGTGTTCAGGGGTGAAGCAGTTGATTTTTGTAGCTATATAAAAAAGAGGACAGGAAGACCAACTAGGAGACTATCATTATAGTCCAGGTGAGAGACTGGGGGCTTATATTAGGGAGATGGTATGAAGAGAAAGAAAGTGATGGATTCAAGAGATATGATAAGATGTTATGATAAGGGGTGACTAGATGGTACAGTAGATAGATCACTGGGCCTGGAATCAGGAAGACTGATCTTTGTTCAAATACTGTTACAGATATTAGCTATGTTTGTGACCCTAGGCAAGTCACTTCACCCTCTTTGCCTCAGTTTCCTCATCTGTCAAATGAGCTGGATAAAGAAATGGCAAACCATTCCAAGATCTTTGCCAAGAAACCCCCTAGTGGGGTCCCAAAGAGTCGGGACGGAAACAACTAAAGAATAACAGTACTGATAAGGCTTGGCAACAGATTGGCTGTGGGGAGTTTCTTTATATAATCTAAATCTTCTGACTCTTAATTTGCCTCCAGGATCCAATCACCACCTACCCCAGGAATAATCAGTCAAATCACTGAGCTCTTGAAGTTCATATCCTACTCATCACTTTAGACCAATAGACAAAATTGGCTTCTGCAATCAGTCTCTTCCTATCCACCATCATTCTAAGCACTTATCTCTTAACTTAGTTGCCATCACGGAATTCTAATAAAAAGCTTTTTACGGCAGGCCTGATTCCCACATCAAAGTTCTCTTCAGAGGGAAATCAATAGACCATTTGAAACAGTGAAACTTTTCAATAATGTTGCTATTTTTTGGACATCAAAATTCCGAATCTCAATTGATTTTTTTAAACCCTCTGAGTTGTTCCTCCCCCACAACCCACTTAAGTAGTTAGGTCAGTCATCTTTGTCACCAAATCTACTTTGTGGGGAAAGGCAGCCCTGGAATCTTCTTGACTAAAAAGTATACCTCTTGTGTTGGTGTGATCCTGTTTAGTTTAGTTTAGCCCAAGCCTGATCAGAAAATGCATTTGACCTATTGGTTTCCTGAGCAGCCAACCAGTGAGGTCCAATATGACATCACCTTAGTCTTTAATTTACTTGGCTTGATCAGAAGAAAGAAGTAACCCTGAGAGTAATAAGGCCAGGATGGGGGCATATCAGTAACTTAGGTCAGTGATTTGTTAGTAAAAATTTTTAGCATGTAACTCTAATAAAGTGTATAATTATTTACTTGAATAAAATTTAATTTACATAAAATTTTAAGTATATATTTACATAAAATAAGAATAATTCTATTCACATACCTTTCATATACCTTATTCATATACCTTAAAGCACTATAGAAATATTAGCTATTAGCATAGGGTCAGCTAATATGGCTTAATGAAAAAAGCTCTGGACCTGGATTGAAATTTACCCTCATACGTGACCCTAGGCAAATCATGTAACCTCTCAGCCTTGGTTTTCTCATCTGTAAAATGGGGATTGTGATAGCACCTACTTCCGAGGGCTTTTATGAGAATAAAAGGAACTAATATTTGTAAAGTGATTTGGTGCTTTTGTGTGCTATATAAATCCTAGCTATTATTATCACTTATCACATATGTGTACTACAATATTAATAATTCCATGCATTTGAAAACATACAAAATATACAAATCAATAAATGATTAGATAAAGATTAAATAATAATACTTGCTCCTATTGTCAGAAGGGAAGCACTGGAGTTTTTTGAGTATGGGTGTGACGCAGACATATATTTTAGGAAAATCACTTTGTCAGTTGTGTGGAAAAGGAAGGGAAAAGATGTGAGAAATTCACAGATAAGGCAACAGATAAGATATTCAAAGTGAAGGAGAATGGGAAGTCAGAGATAATACCAAGGTGGTAAACTCAGATGACAGGAAGAATGATAATGAAATCCTTGACAATAATAAAGAAATTTGGAAGGAGAATAGGTTTGGGGAACGGGGCAGGGATAATGTGATGAGATACTTAGTAAGGTTTACAACCTATCCATGCCATGTCATTCTGTGCTAAAGGAGGGTGGAGAAGGCTGGCCTGTGGCTCCATGGCCATTGTCCATACTCTGAGAAGCCTCTGCTCCATGGATGAGGTAATCTGGGAACAGGTGCTAGTTATTCTGGAGGAGGTGGTCAATTTTCTCAATGACACTCAAATAGATGCTGCTGTGGTTGCACTGGACTTAGGAGGAGTGAAGTTAGGAGCTGGCAGAGCTGAAGAATAGGGGAGTATTGTTAGATGGGGCCATGATATACTAGAATAAGAGAACTTGACGGAACCCATATTACTACCATTTGATTAGTTGACTACATAGGCCCCACTCCCATTTCCTGGGAGTCAGGCCACAGACTTCACTTGTCACTGTTTCCAAAATTCCTGACCAATTTCCTTAGATTATTTTTTGAAGTAGAGTACTTAGTGCTTGAATTTCCTTGTTTTACTAGAAGACCTATGATTCTTTGATTATTTTTCCTTGTTCAACATTTAGAGTCAATTACTTTGGCTTATAGAGGGGGAAAGTGTTTTAAAATAGTTAAAACAATAATTTCCCCAAGAAAATGTATTGTCTGATTTTGTTTTGTGATATTTTTTTGTCTCTGCTTTTTTGTTTTTCAAATCTGCCTTGCTCTTTTACAAAATGCACAGTTCTAGAGAGAGTCTCTGTCATTGTTCATGTTTGTCAAAAATGAAATTTTCCCACCATTACATCCTGATTAGTAATTAAATTTCATGTACATTCATTAAAATATATTAACCACAGAGGGTATCTGTTGAAGCATAAAGACAAAGATATAGGTGACTTTCTGATGGTAACATATGAAATGTTTTAGCCCCATGTATTTTTGGACCAAATTAACCTCAATATGAATGCCCATTTAAAATAGTTTGAAGTAAAACTTAGTCATGCTCTCTTATGACATAAATATAGTCATAAGCCCATGTATATAGTAGTGAAAACAATAATGATTTGCAAGGTTTTAGATAAGAAAATGTCAACTCTGTGGCATTCTTATTCAGAGAGGAATTTTGTTTTAGATAAATGTTCTCATTAAACATTGACCTTGTCATCACAAAATTAACTTGGATTTAATGTAGAAATGTCAAGTTTCATAGTTTGATACTATTTTCCTTATTGTTTGAGGGATTTTTTCCCCGGATGGGGTTAAAAGAAAATTCCTTTGAAAAATTAGAACATTTTTATTGATATTTTTTGTTTTTAACATCACTTTGATTTCTTTTCTACTGCTCCCCTTCCTCTTTCCCAGAGGCCCAAATCTTGTGACATTTTTTTAATGTGAGAAAGAAGACAAAGATAGAGATATTAAAAGTTCAATAAAATTGATCAATACTTAAATCTGACATTATATTCAATATTTTATATACATCTCTTGCCCCTCCCTCATCCCAACTCTGCAAAGAAGTTGTGAAAAGGCATTTGCCCATATCTCTTTGGGGCCAAAATTTTTTTCTTTGTTAATCTGCAAAATTCATTTTTGTTGTTTTGTGATTGCTCTTTCCATTTATATTGTTCTGGTCATTCATTGTATGAGGCATTTTTAGGCTCTGATTACTTTCTTTTGCCTCAGTTCATATAAAATCTTCCATATTTTTCTGTAATATTTATTAGACCTCATTAATATTCCATTAAATTCACATTCCACAATTTTTTAGCTATTTTATCTTCTTTCTGGTTCTTTGCAACCACAAAAAGTAGTACTATATTTTTCATATATCTTTCTTCTTGTCAATGATCTCTGTTGGGTACATGCCTAATAGTGAAATTTATAGGAAAAAGGATATGAATACTATAGGTACATTATTTTTATAATTCCAAATTACTTTACCAAATTGTTGTACTAATTCAGAGTTCTATCAGCAATGCATAGGTGTGTTTGTCTTTCCACAGCCCTTCCATCATTGACTATTCCCATCTTTTGTCATATTTGTGAATTTATTAACTGTGAAATAAAGCCAAATGTTGTTTTGAGTTGTGTTCATCTTATTAGAAATTTGGAACATTCTTTAATGTGATTGTTAAAAGTTGCTAATGCTTATTCATGTCCTTTGACCACATATCTATTGGGGAATGACTTTGTCTTATATATTAATGTTGTGATATAATAATAGCAAATATTTCCTTTGATTCCTCAACACAGCTGGGACGTAGGTGATAGTATTGTCTTCATTTTTCAGATGTACAGATAAGGAAATTGAAGCAGATAGAGTGACTTACCCAGGGTCATATAGCTAATAAGTGACTGAGGCAAAATTTGAACTCAAGTCTTCCTGATTCCAAGTGCAGCACTCTATCCACTGTGCTGCCTAGCTGCTACTTAGTTGTTTGTATATTTTGGTTACTAAATCCTTATGCAAGAAAGGTTTCCCACTTAGCTATTTGTTTCACTTCTTATCCTAGATGCACTGATTTGCTTCTTCAAGAGTTTTTCAATTTCATGTAATCACAATAACCTATTTAATCTTTTGTAATTGCCTCTATTATTTGTCTGGTTAAGAATGCACCTTATTCCATAGTTATGAAAGGTTTATATGATCTACTTATCTTCTAGGGGTTTTTTTTTGAGTATAACATTGAATTATACCATGGGTATTCTCGAATTTATGGTATAAACTGTTGGTTTAAACGTAATTTTTTCCAGAAAGCATTTCATTTTTTGTAGCAATTTTGATCGATTAGGGAGTTATTATCTAAGTAATACAAATTACTATAATTATAAATATAAGTTACCCAAGTTTGGGGTGTATCAAACATTGTTACTAAGTTCCGTTTTATTTATAATTCTCCCTTGTCTGGTCTGAACATTGATTACCTTTTCCATTTCTTAAACAAATGGTTTTGATGACTGCTGTTATATATAGTCTCAGGTCTGGAAATGCCATTTCCCCATCATTCCTACCTTAAAAGAGCATCTTGTAATCTAACCTATGTAAGTATTTAGTATTTTTTGGAAAACCAACTCCTAAATATTTTACGTATTTTGTACTTTTATTTGGATTTCCCTTTCTGATATTGTCTTTTGAATTCGGTTATTATGTGGACATTTTTATATTTTTTGTGTTTTAGTTATAGCTACTCTCTCAATTAGTTTCATTGTTGATTAACCAGAAGTTTCTAAATAAACCATTTTGTCACCAGGGATAGAGAAAGTTTTGCCTCCTCTCTGCCTATCCTTAAACCTTTAATTTCTTTCTCTTCTCTTACTGCTATTGTTAGCACTTCTAGAAATATAGTCAATAATAGTGGGAAAAGTTGGCATCCTTGTGTTTTCAATATATTTACTGGGAAAACTTCTAGTGTATTGCCATTGCATATGATGCTTGCATTTGTTTTTAGGTAAAAAAATTCAAATAATATTAAAATAGGATTTCATGAAGCTTATACTTGGTAGGGTTTTTTTTAGTGTGATCATTCATGATATTATCACTTTGTTTTAAAATAATTATTTATATAAACATTTATTATTTCTTTTTCTCTTTGCCTTCCCCCAATACAATAATTACAAAAAAGTGCAAAATATAATAGCCTTAAAAGACACATCCATAGTTCAACAAAATAAATGACCACATTGGCCACGTCCAAAAAGATATGACTCTGCATTTAAAGTCAGTCATCTATCTAGAAAGAGGTAAGTGGTATGATTCATCTTTATTCCTTTGGATTCATCATTTCTTTTTTTTTTTAATTTTAAATAACCCTTACCTTCCGTCTTGGAGTAAATACTGCATATTGGCTCCAAGGCAGAAGAGTGGGAAGGGTAGGCAATGGGGGTCAAGTGACTTGCCCAGGGTCACACAGCTGGGAAGTGTCTGAGGCCAGATTTGAACCTAGGACCTCCCATCTCTAGGCCTGGCTCTCAATCCACTGAGCTACCCAGCTGTTAATCAGAACTCTAAAGTATTTTAAAATTCTTTTTCCCTATAATTTTGTTGTCATTGTAACAACTGTTCTAGTTTTGATCATTTCTTTCCATATCATTTTACAGAGATCTTCCATTATCCTCTGCTATAAATATTTTTGTGCATATGTGTCCTTTCCCACATTCTTTGATCTTTTATTTTATTTTTATTTTTTTAAAACCCTTAACTTCTGTGCATTGGCTCATAGGTGGAAGAGTGGCAAGGGTGGGCAATGGGGGTCAAGTGACTTGCCCAGGGCCACACAGCTGGGAAGTGTCTGAGACCGGCTTTGAACCTAGAACCTCCCGTCCTTCCATTATCCTCTGAAACTATCTTATAAGTAAGTTTCTGGGCAGAGCATTACAAATCATTTTCCTTGATGGTTGGACCAACTGACAGCTCCACCAAGAGTGGATAAATGTGCCCATTCTCTTGTAGTCATTCCAACATGTTATTTCCCTTTTTTGTAATTTTGCCAATAATATGGACATTAAGTTGGAATAGCAGAGTTGCTTTAGTTTGCCTTTCTGTACTTATTAGTGATTTTGGACACTTTAGCTTGGATAGCTCAGATTTCTTCCTTTGAAAACTGCCTTTGACTATTTATCAACAAAATCCTTTCCTTACATATCTTGCATATGAAACCTTTATCAAAGAATCATGGCACAAAAACTTTGCTCAGTTACTTGTTTTCTGTATAATTTCTCCTAATTTGTTCATGATGTCGCATTTCATGACTGAATCATGTATGCATTTCAAATTTATCTTGGTAACTGGTGTCAGATGTTAGTGTCAACTCAATTTCTGCAAAATTACTTGCCAGTTTTTCTAGAAGCTTCTTGTCAAGTAACAAATCCTTGCCCTAGTAACTGATGTCTTTGGATTCACTGGACACTATCACTATGTTCTCCTAAGTTGCATACCTTGTATGTTGTATGAGATCATAAATTGCTTGAGTATTGGAATTGTCTCTTGCCTCTTTACTTTTTCTATCCTCAGTGTTTAATACAGTCTCTTACACATCGTAGGTGCTTGATAAATGTTTACCGATTGATCTATTTTTAACGAGTACTAAAATAGTTTCGTGATAATTGCTTTGTAGTACACTTTGGGATCTGATATTCATAGATGCCTTTCCTTCTTATTTTTTTTGGGGGGGTCATTATTAGTTTTAAGATTCTTTACTTTTTGTTCCTCCAGATGAATTTCATTATTATTTTTCTGGTTCTATAAAATATTCCTTTTGGTAGTTTCATTAATGTGACACTGAGTAAGTAAATGAATTTACATAGTATTGTCATTTTTATTTCATTAACTTGACCTACCCACAAACAATATTTCTCCATTTATTTAAGTTTCTCTTTATTTCTGCAAAATATTTTATCTTTGGATTCAGATTGTTGCTGAGTACATCTTGGTAGATATACTCCCAACTATTTTATACTTTATGTCATTATTTTGAATGGAATTTCTCTTTCTAAACTCTTTTCTTCTGCTGGGTTTTGTTGGTATTATGCCAAGAATTCTGATGATTTGTATAGATTTAATTTAGCTGAATTTATCCACTGTTTAAGCTTATTATTATTATTATTAATGGTTTATTTGTTGACCTAAGTAATCAAATCATCTGTAAAAGTTGCTAATTTTATTTACCCTTTGTGTTTAATTCTTTGATTTTGATTTCTTGTCTTATTGCTATAGCTAGCATTTCTAGGATTAAGTTAAATAGTAGTAGTGAGAATGGACATGCTTTCTTTATCCTTGGTCTTATTTAAAAGGCCTCTAGCTTTTCTCTACATGTACTTTTGCTCTTGGTTTTAGATATATACTATTTATTATATTGAGAAAGGCCCTTTGTATCCTTTCCAGGGTAGTTTGGTTTTTGTTTTTTTAACCAGAAACTGGCACTGGATCTGGTCAAAAGCTTTTAGGATCTATTGCTATAAACATATTGTTATTTATGAGGTTTTTACATTTATAGTTTTCCTTAGGTTCAGCTTACCCTCTATTTCTGGTATAACTACAACCTGCTCATAGTTTATGATTTTTCTAATATATCATTGTAGTCTATTTGATGATATTTTATTTAAAATGTTTACATCAACGTTCACTGGGGATATTGGTGTAGTGGACTTAGAATTAAGAAGATCTAAGTTCAAATCCTGTTTCAGCCACTTATGAGCTGTGCCACCCTGGGTGAGTTATTTAACATAAATTTTGTTATATTGTCTTACTATTATAATTTTCTTTTATGAATTTCTATTTTTCTATAATTGATTTTTAAATTCACTAGTTCTTCAGAATTTAGTTTGAAATTCTTTTTAGTTTTTTTCCTCATTTGCCCTTTATTGGATACAATTTTAATTGCTTAGTGATCAGTAAATGATATGTTGAGTATTTCTGATTTTCTATATTTTTATTCAGATCTTTATCTCTCATTCTTAATCAATTTCTCTATAGGTGCCATCTGTCAGTAGGAAAGTATGTAAATCCCTTTCTATTCATATTTAATAAAATTTTACAGATGAAGAAAGTGAGGCTGAGAGAAGTTAAGTAACTGAGAAATGTTAAGTAAGGGTTCCATAGCCTATAAGTGGCTGAAACAGGATTTGACCTTAGGTCTTAACTCTAAGTCCACTATACCACCTAGCTTAACTGAAGCACATGTTTTGCTCCAGTTCCTTGTTTAAACTCTATCAGTCTTCAAGTGTGTTTCCTGTTTTAAAAAAGTTGGATTTTGGTTTTTAACTTGTTCTGATTTCTTCTTCTGTTTTGGTGTAAATTTGTACCATTCACATTCATGCTTCCATTTGTTAAAAGTATATTTCCCTCCATCTTGTTCTCTTATACTTTTCCTTCTTTCATCACATCCCTTCTTACAAAGAAGAATCTGGGTGGAGAATTATTTGACTATCATGTAACTTCTAATTGAAGTATTCTTTTGTTTCTCTTCTCTTCTCCTGTCCTTGATCCTAGATTTTTACTCTTTCTTTCCTTTTAATATTTCCTTCTCATTCCCTTCTTCCTATTTGTTTCCTTCTTAAGTTTAACTTTTTTCTATAGGATGGTCTTATTGTGTCTCCGTGTTGGTATGAGCATGTTGAACGTTCCTTTGTCCAGGCCAGGAAGAAATGAGATTGATGTATATTTATATGTAATATACTAAGTTACCCCTTTCTTTCCTCTCCATTATAGTCACTATGGTTAGGTCAGATGGCTTTATCTCCGACTTATTTTCTAAGGGTTTTTTTGGCCAATGTATACCTTATGTCTTCAGGATTTTAAAAACATACTTTTTGATATCCTTTGTTGTCTCATGGAGTTGGTGCTTTCCATTTACCCATTTTTAATTTGAGGGAATTAATTTCTTAAGTAAGATGATTAAATAAGTTTTTCATTCTTCTTCCCCTCTTCCCCATGGTCCTCATAACTGTTGTTTCCTTTAACATTATATTTTGTATCTCATGTTTCACTTTTTCCAGATATTCTTGTCATTACTGTAGATAGGGCCTCTGAGATTCTACTTGTTATAGTGTTACTTTCTTATTCTGTGGTTATTCCTTGGGATAGTCAGTTCAAAGTAATTCTTCATTTCTATGGTGATTTCTCTTGTTTATATCTCCAGTTCCAATTTCTTGATTGAAACTTTGTGCTTGGGTCAGATAGTTATCCCTCTCCTCAAACTCCACTTTCTCTAGGATTTGGCTTTGTAATTTACTGACTCTACCACTCAGGGAAGCCCTCTGCTGGGCACTGCTCTGGTTTTGTCCACTTCTGTAGGTCTCCTGAGTAACTTTTTAAAGAAATCTGACTGGGATTTTTGCCTTTTTCTCCAATTTGCTTCCCATTGTAAGGTAACCCTCAGTTCTTTCACAGTTGTTCTCAGGATGGTACCTGTCCTGAGCAAGGTGAGATATCAGTGACGCCGAGGTGAATGAGAGTATGCTAAGGCCAAGCTGACCAAAATGAAAATCATCACTGTAGAAACACTCTTCATAAGGGCAGCCACATTTACCCTAATCTGTCTGTCTCTATTCCAAAACCTTTAAGTCCTGATTGTGGTGGCCACAGTAGGCATATTCTGGATCCTTGTGACTATTCTGTGATCAGACCAGCTGTGCTATATCTTCCTGTAAACTTCACTTACATAAGTTATGTGATGGGATTTCCTTTCTTTTCCCTTTCTAGGTAGCACCTCCCACAGAAACCATCTATTTCAAGAGCATTTGCTCAGAAGCACTGGTGATAAGAATAGAAAAGTGAGCCAGTCACTGCTCTCAAGCAGCTCACCTTCTAATGGGGGAAGACAACATCTTTGGAAAGATCCCATAGTCCTTAGGGCCTGCAGCAGTAAAGCAGATGCTAATGCCTCTACTTGAATGTCATGCTAGTGATAAAATCACATCCATTTGGAAAGTTGACACTTTGGACAGCGACAAAGATTTTAGGGGCAAGAACTTGCTTTGTTGAGGCTGTAGGCCCTGCAGGAGCCAGGCTGCATCTCCACAGGGGTTCCTTCCCAAGATGATGGCTGGGGGTATCACACAGGAAGCATAACTCTTCCCAAGACTCTTGGGCTAAGAGTCCTGGGCTTTCTCCATTAGTGTCTGCGGGAAGATGGTGGTGGTTGGACTTGCCCAACACATGCTGCTTTAACTGGAATCACTGTAAGGGCTGGATGCATTACTGGTGATACTGCCACTCCTAGGGCTCCTGTACTTATCTGCATGTTGGTGTGAGTTGGTCAGCAGTTGTTGGTATTGATGAAGTAGGTGGGCTCTTTCTCCACCATGATTTCTCCCCTCAATGATGGTTGTGGGGGCTAGGCTAGAAGCAGGTCTGATAGTTTGGGGGGTACTGCTATTCCCAAGGCGCTTGGGTTCAGGGTCCTGGGCTGTCTCCATCAGGATTCAAGGGGAGAGTGTGATCAAGGTGGTTTGACTTGCTTCTCCTTCCCCTGAATAGAGGAAAAATAACTGAGGATAGGATGATTTTGTAGTAATTTATACCCCACAGTCTCTCTGTCCGATGGTAGCTCTAAATTTTTCTCTGTATATATCTCTGTCTCTTGACTAAATATTATATTACTCTTTCTAGAGCTGTCTCTATTGCTGTATAGCACTCTCTCTCTCCTTTTGGTTTGACCCTCTTGTTGTCTGGGACTCTTTGGCTGCTGTGACTAAGATCATCAGATCATGATCCAACATGCCACTAATGTATGCTCCCCCCTTTCTCCTTCACCCTGGGAATATCATGTGCAATTCAGTGAAGATGTTCTCATGTACATAGAGTTTCCCCAGCTAGAAGAT
Source organism: Gracilinanus agilis (assembly GCF_016433145.1). Classification (NCBI taxonomy): domain Eukaryota; kingdom Metazoa; phylum Chordata; class Mammalia; order Didelphimorphia; family Didelphidae; genus Gracilinanus; species Gracilinanus agilis. The sequence goes on along the minus strand of NC_058136.1, from coordinate 28,109,291 downwards.
AAGTTCCCTGAGGCCAGAGATTCTTTCATTTCTCTCATAGTATCCTTAGTGCCTAGAATCATGTCAGACAAAGCATTAGTAGATACTTAATAAATTTTGATAGATGGGCAAAGCCCTTGTGTGATATTAAATCCCTGGAGGTCATGTACTGACTCAGAAAGCCAGATTACCTTTATATATGTTGCATTGTATTTTTCTTTATTTTGGTAAACATTTCCAAATGACATTTGAATCTTATTCTTGTTGTGCCTGAGAGTTTGACACCTCTGTGATAAGGTGTAAAGAAATATCAAATGTAGCCCCCTTTCTGGCAGATGAGTTTTCCTCTTTGCTGTAATAATTTTTGCTGGTATGTTAAGAATGAATACATTTCTTATATCCTCATCTGTGGCAACAGATTTATGTTTGTTTCCCCCTTCCCAGAAATAGTAGCTTTTGCAAGAAGCCCAACTAGGTACCTTCTTCCTCTCTCTAACTCTGAGCTAATACTAGCTTCTTCCTAGGCTTTGTTCTTAGGCTAGTACTTAAACTGGATAGTCTTGTACTCTTACTGAACAGCTACTTCTCAAGCTTACTGGATATGTATCTTTTTAGGCTAATGGTGAGAAACATTTCACTATACTTCCTCTCTACTATATCTGAGAACAAGGAATGTGTATGGCAAGACTAGATTTTGAATGGAGAATCAACTAAGAGGTAATTGAAGGTCTTTGTTTTCCTTTTTCTTCTGAGGGTCATTCCTAGAAAGAGAGGAATGTTGGAGGCAGGCATATTTGGAGATTCATTCAACTATGCTTCAATGAACCCCATGTAAATGGGAAACTCCTGTATATGTAAATATAAGTTTGAAGTTTTCTAACCTAGGTTTTTAGGTGTCTAGGATTCGGTTTCTCTATAGCCTTGAAGTCTCCATGCCTTAAGTTGTGTAGAACTACTAGTTAAGGTCTTGGGGACTCTGGGAGTGTCAGTGTGCCTTAAGATTTCTGGAACTGTAAGGAAACATATTTTAAGGCAGTTTGAGACTTCAGCACTTCTAGAACGAAGATTCTAATCCAAGAGGCTTGGGTAACAATACATATATATGTGTAACATTATGTCTTATATTTTGTATTTGTTAAATATTTCCCAATAACATTTTCATTTGAGCTGCGTTCTTGACTCTCTGGCCTAAACAAGGAGCAAAGTCTCCCAGTATCCAGGTTTTGAGGTTTTTAGGTCTTGAAATCTGACTTTGAACTGAAGATCCTCAATATTTCTGCTTCAAGTCTAAGGAAATCAAGATCTAGATTTAGATATTAGAGCTACCTCAGGAGAGCTAGAGATGAGGACTTGAGGCTTCTCAGATTCTGGAAATCTAATTAGTAGTGCCAAAGGAGTGAGGAATAGAAGTCTAGGTAATTAAATTCCTAATCTTTGAGGGTTATTTCCAGCAAGACCTGAACCCTTCAACCTGAAAGACTTTAAGTTTCAAAAGTTTCAAGACCATGAATCATTTAGATCTAAAACTACTTTTTAGAGACCCTAGGACCTAGGCTCTTCCATGTATCTATGCTTGTTTGATGGAGGTTTTAATGAAAAGTAGCAGGATGGACCCTAAACTGTATCTGCCTCTGACTTTCCTCACCAGGCAGGGTTGGATCTTGAGAGAGATTACCATTCATAAACAAATAATTATTTCATAACCTGCAATTTAAGGTTTAATAGGACCCTTTATTTTAGAATACACAGAGGATTATACAGAAAGTCCTGCCAGGCTTCTTGCACAAGTTTCTTATGAAAAAGAAAGTAACCAAAAATTATGTCTACATTATATAGTATGCTAACTGTGAGGCTATAAATTGTTGTCTTCAAGAAAATTACTATCTTTTATTGTACAAGGAAAAAAAACCTTGTAATACCACCTATTTAATAGTTTCCTAATATTTAAGAGACGGATCTGCCCGAAAGGAGTTACAATAATAATAATGAATGGAACCAATGCTATTAGAGTTTTTGTCAAGCTTTATTGAGTGTCATCAACAAGCTTTATTAAGTGTCTGTCTTTTGTCAATCATTCTTCTAGGCACTTGGGATACCAAAACCAAAAAGCCTTTGATTTGGGGGAGAATTTCCAAAGAAAAAACCTCTTTATGTGTGAGTCAATATAAGCTTTGGCTCAGGGACAAGTATGAGGGTAGGGTAGGTATCACCTCTGAATCTCAGCAATCACTTAGTTCCTGTCCAACCAGAACAGTGTGAGAGTAGGAGTTACACAGAGAGAAGTACTGGATCTAGGTTTCATATGGGACAGATGCATAGATTTAAGAGAGAAACAGAAACAAGATTAGGGAAAGCTACATTGAAATGGAGAGAGAAATACAAGAGTTGGATACATGGAGACAGCTCTAAAAAGAGGAGAATCGGATGAGAGAGGAAAAAAAGAACTAGAGTCTGAGTCTTAAAGACTTAGATACACAGTAGACTTACCTAACCAAATTAAAGCCCTAGACTCAGGTATAAACCTAAATTTGGATTTCTAGAGACCTACAGACTTAATAAACTAAATTGCTAGATTTAAAGACATAGAAACCAAGAAATTATAAATTTAACCTTATAGACTATACCTAGAGAACACAATCCTTGGATTTAGCAAGATAAATAAATAAAACATGTTGCAATTCACTTACTATGTATGTTCTACCCACTCTAAGTGTTGGGGGAGGCCAGTAAGCATGCAGTGGCAGGCTTCAGAAGGATGTAGAGGCCTTGCTCCATGCAAGAGAAGAGGATGTTCACCTATTAAAGCCTTGCCTCCCATAGAGAGAGTCCAAGGTTCTGGTGAGGTGGGGTGAGGGCAATGATGAGATCATGGGCACCAGACTGCAAATGGTAGTCTGGAAGTGACCCCAAGAATTAAATTTGAAGCCCTGGGCTAAAAGACTTAGAGACTTAAGTTCCCAGAGTTAGAGATCTAGGACAATATATACCTAGACCAAATCAACTGAATCCTAATACTTAAAAATAGTGAGAGCTAAGGAATTAAACCCATTACACTTCAAGATCTCAGGTCTGGAGAGGGAGATTCCAGGAATGACTTCAATTAGGTAGCTGAGCTCAAAATACTCAAAACCTGTAATTCTTTGACCCAAGTCTAGATCAAAGGCTCTAGGGTGCTTTCTCTAGTCATCTAAATCAGAAGGAAAGTCATAACCAGGGACTACACAGTAAAAGTTACAGGTACACCATAAAAAGAGAAAAAAACAGAACTTACCTGTGCCAAGAGCGTGTAGCAAAGGTTGTAGCCTTGTTGGGAAGCTCCCCAGATGATAGAGATGGGTGCCACAAAATGACTGCTGACATTCCTCCCAGATCAGTGGTAAGTCTTGATATCCCATCAACTCCCTGGTTTCAGTGAGCAAGAAGCACTGAATCTTCAGCAGAGTAGAATTTGAGCCTAAGAAGAGGAGAAAATTTTTCATTGCTCTTATCACTTGTCAGCAAATGATTGTTTCACAATCTGGCCTTGAAGGTTTAGGAATACTGCTGATTCCATGAGCTTGAGTTGGCAGCCAGTCTTTTGACATTCGTGCTCATTCTTTTGGGCACCACAGTACTGGCACATTCAGCAATGCTGAGAGGTAGCTGATATCAAAGGTTAGACAAGCCTGCCCAGCATAGGTACTATACTGACAACCACCTAGGAAGTTAGCATGATTACTGAATGATTGGGGAGAAGGGACTGAAGTTATAAGAAACACAAAATACTGGCTCAGGTTTCTTGAAAAAGTTACTTAGAAAAAATAATAACTGTCAGAAGACCACATTCAAATGACTAGGACAAGAACTATAACGGAGGGGGTGGTTCTCTGACTCCAGACCTCTAATGTAGATTAAGTTCCCAGGCTCAGACCTCTGGCAAAGAATTAGGGTAGCAATTGCCTATGAAAGCTCCCTCCACCCATGAGCAAATCTTTAGTTGTGTTGCCTAGACACAAACTCGAGTCTGGAGCCTGAAAAGTCCAGAATGGCAGCCAGACAGCATCCAATATTAGACCCCACAGGGTGGAAGTGTTCATCTCACCAGCCCAAGTGGCTCCCTTGAATCTTAAAGGAAGAGTCACAAAGTCCAGAGTCCTTGAAAATGGAAAGGAGGAAAATTAATGATTCCATGAGATGGGAAATATAACAAAGTTAAAGGAATGAGAAAGAAAATTTGAAGGAAGCGATCACTTGTTTAAAATTTTTAAAAAAACAGATCAAGGAGAGATATCTTAAGGATTCCTAAACCTTCAAAGCCAGATTGTGAGGTAATTTGCTGATTAGTGAGAACAGGAGTGAATTTTTTTCTCCTCTGTCATACTCAAGTTGAAGTTAGATGAAGACCAGTCTTGTGAAGATTCAATGCTATTTTTCCACTGTAAATATAGAAACTAAGAGGACAAAGGTTCTTAATGATTTGGAAGGAATGTTAGTCATTTTGTGGCCCCTATTCCATCATATTGAGACCTGTTCAACTGTGCTGTTACTGGACTGACCAAAAAATGAGATCCTAGATATATTTTTAGAAACCATTAAAGAAAAACCAAATTTAAAAACTCAGGAGCATTCTAGATAAAATCTAGAGCTTTAAGTCAAAGAAAAAATACTGAAATCATCCAGAAAGAATTATAATACCAAGAAGCCACTATCAGGATCACACAAGATCTAGCAGCCACCACTATAAAAATATAGAGAGCATGGCATATAATACTCTACAAGGCGACCAATGAATGTTTAATGAAATATATAACTTTGAAGTATTCCTGTAAATAAAAATGAGTGAATAGAAGAGATTATATAAGATTTGTTTACAGTCTAAAAGGAAGCAATGATAAAGAAAAGAGAGAGGAGAGAAAGGGGGAGAGGGAGAAATAGAGAGCAGGGACTAGAGGAGAAGAGAGAGAGGAAAGGAGAGTTAGAAGAGTTGAGAGGAGGAGAGGGGAGATAGAAAATGAGAGACAGTAGAGGAAAGCCATATTAAAGAGAGAGAGCAAGGAAAGCAGAGAGACAGAGGAGATGAGAGGAAAGATGTAGAGAGGTGAGAAGAGATGGAAGAAAGG
>NC_058136.1:28085948-28103713 GCF_016433145.1 Gracilinanus agilis | reverse complement strand
ATATATATATATATATATATATTTAAATTTTATTTAAAAATGTTTAAAGAAAAAAAGAAAAAGAAACTGAAAGACTAAAATAAGAAAGATCTGACAGCACCAAAGAAAATCTGTTACTAAAAAGTCTTTGATTTTAATGGAAAGAATTCTATTCCTTGAATGAGAAGCTTCAATCTTGCTATAAATTTGGAAGGAATTTCCTTCAAGTTCTTTTAAGTGTCTCGAAACTGGTCACATTTGAAAGGACAGAGAGAAAAAAAATATTGTTTTCAAAATTTCCAAAAATAATGTATCGTCATGAAAACTTTAGGCAAGAATGATTCTCATGTTCCCAAGGCCTCCGCTATTCTTTCCACAAAAACTCACAGATCTGTATTTCTAGAATCTGTCTCCCCTGCTCTCGTCTGTATTTCTGGCTGCCTAATGAATAGCTCCAGTCCAATAACCTCTTGGGACCTCCAGTCTAAAGGAGCATTCTTCTAACCTCCAGCTAGCTCTTCCTTTCTGGGGTTCTACCCCTCCCTAGCCTTGTCATCAGTCAAGGACACCTTTAATTGTTCCTCACCAAGATCCAATTAATTGTTGGTATGGAAGAACAAAGACTAGCAATCCCAGGCTTCCCCTAATCTTGAAGGACTGAGTCTTGGATCTATGTTCTCATTTGTGTAATGAGTGATACCAAATACGGCTAGTTCACGGTGATCATGACCAGAAGCAGCAGTACCAGGAACACTCATGCTAAAGGAAAGTTCATGACACCTTCTACACAGGGTCAGGGCTATCTGTAGTAAAATAGCTGAGAAGGTACCATTACCTTCTTGTACTTGGCCCATTCGAATGCCAGGTTCAATACCAAGACTCACCCTCTAAGCCCTCCAGGGAAAAGAGTAAACCAATAACTAGTGGATTTTCTATTGGCAGCAATGTGGAAGAACCAATCAGTTCTAAATTACAGAAAACAGACTAGATATTTTCACATATCTCCTGTCTCCAGAAAGTGAGCTAACTTCTAACACTACTACCTTTTGGTTCTCCAAGGCCTCCCTAGAAAGGCAGTATCCAGAAATCACTAGATAGTGTACCTGTGTGTAGTTAGAATGTGGTACCCAAGGACTACGTTCCCCAGAATTCCTTCAATATTTCCCAGAATTCCTTTATTTTCACCCCCAAGTTGCATGCTTACTTTGTTTGTATATATTTTCCCTGACTCTCTATTCTCTGCCGGCTTGGTGCTCTCCTACATGTGCAGTCTGGGGAAATTTCTTTTTTTACTGAGGTTTTGTTTCCCTTTATTTCAAGTTATTATTAATAAACTTTATAAAATATAATACTTGGAGTATTTGGATATTAATTTTTAATCTTACAATGTAGAGGGACCAATACGGCCAATTTACAGCAAACAATAGGCAACATAAGCTTGCTTTTCCTTTTGCTACTGCCCACATCTGGGCCCACTCTGCTGAAGCTCAGCTACAGGAATTAGTATCTCTGCTCATTGCTACCAGTGTCCATGCTGCTGCTTTCTCAGTTAGTACCACTGCCCACTGTTGCCTCTTTATGCCAAGATTTGGTGACTCTCTAAGTTAGTGATTGCCAAAGTGGGCGCCACCGCCCCCTGGTGGGTGCTGCAGCTATCCAGGGAGGCGGTGATGGCCACAGGCGCATTTATCTTTCCTATTAATCACTATTAAAATTAAAAAAAATTAATTACCAGAGGCTCTAAGTAATATTTTTTCTGGAGAGGGGGCGGTAGGCTAAGAAAGTTTGGGGACCACTGGTCTAAGTTAAAGGCTGAGGACTGCTACTGCCCCCCTGTGCTGAATTAGAGTGCTGTTAAAGTTGCTGCCATTTGTGGGCTCTAAATTCAAGAACAACCACTGCTCTTCATGACAAAACTCCAACATTCTTCAGTGGCCTAGTGATGTCTCTTTATGCTGGAGCCAGAGCCATGCCCCCTGTGATATGGGCGGAGTGCCATGGACACCACTAATACTGGGACCTAAGCAATTCCCTTTTGTGCTGCTCCCAACCAGAACCAATTTTGGACTGCAAATTGCTGGTGCCACAGGCCAGAGCATCACTGTAAAAGGTTTGTCCAGCACAGCGATGAGTCAGTATAATGAGCCACGGGATACTCAGACAACTCAAAATAGCTCTGGCCAGTCAGGTCAGCACTTGGCTTCCACCTCCTGATGACAATGGGTCCTTCCATCCTAGGTATTTTGCCTGTTCCCGACATCTTCCACCAAGCAAACTAGAACTTCTGATGTCTCAAACACACAAGGGAGCCTAAAAAGCAAAAAATACCCAGCTCAGAAGCAGTTATCTGTGTTTAGGAAACGACAAAAAGCAAGAGAGAGAGAAAGAGACAGAGACACAGAGACATACAGAGACAGACACCCAGAGAGAGGCAGAGAGACACAGAAAGGCCAAATGCAAGAAGTTTCCATTTCAGCCAGGATAAGAGAGGACACTTGGAGCCTGAGCTCTACATGACCCTTTCACCCTCACTCCACCCCACCAGATGCCAGAGAAAGAGAGAAAGAGACAGTCCAGTTTCAGAGTAAAAGAGGGAACTGTCATTCTCCCTAAATGGCTTCAATTGATGGGACCTGGGACATTCGTCCATATCCCCAGCTGTAGAAATATCTCTGGGTTCCTAAGGACAAAGTAATGTCCTGCAAAGCTGCTTCTTCTAGTGTTCTGCACCAATCACTCCCAGAAAAGACCCTAAGACAGAGCTGTCAGTGAACTATCAAATAGCAGAGTCTCTAGCAATAACTACCTTCGGTAGAGTTCTTTCAAAATATTGGGAGTGCGGTTCAGGAGAGGAAGACTTAGCCTAAGGCTATTATTTGGTGAGCTTATAGAACATTATCACACCCCAAAACAAAAAATCATTTAAGTTTAATAAATCGTAATTTATAGCAGTTATCTTCAGGGCAAAGCATGCTCATCTCAAGTCACTAAAGAGCCATAGATAGTTCACTCTCTAATCTTCTGGAGGAGATGATAAATAGCCATCAATGAAGAGGCATTATCAAAAGCATAAAGATGAATCAAGGAGGGGACATCTAGGTGGTTCAGTAGACTGAGAGACAGAGCTAGAGATGGGAGGTCCTGGGTTCAAATATGGCCTCAGTCACTTCCTAGCTGTGAGATCCTGATCACGTCACTTGACCCCCATTGCCTAGCCCTCTTCAGCATTGGAACAAATACACAGAACTGATTCAAAGATGGAAGGTAAAATGTTTTTTTTTAAAAACGATTAATCAAAGGGGGCAGCTGGGTGCCTTAGTGGATTGAGAGTCAGGCCTAGAGACGGGAGGTCCTAGGTTCAAATCTGGCCTCAGACACTTCCCAGCTGTGTGACCCTGTGCAAGTCACTTAACCCTCGTTGCCTAACCCTTAGCGCTCTTCTGCCTTGGAGCCAATACACAGTATTGACTCCAAGACGGAAGGTGAGGGTTTTAAAAAAAAAGATTAATCAAGAATAATCTTCCTCTGCATTACCCATCCCTAACTTCACCAAGATTTCCCTAACAATCTTTTTTGAACTCTGGTGACCAGCAAATGATAACAATGGTTCAAGTCTGTCCTCAAGTTAAATAAGTCTCCAGGATGATTTCAGTGCCTTTTAAAGAAAAATCCAAACCCAGACCATATGGAAGGGAACTGATAAATATTCTTCCTTCTATTCTCTTTTTCTTTCATTTTTTTTAATTTATTTTTAAATATTTTCCCATGTTTACATGATTCATTCTCTTTCCCTTCCCTCTTCCCTCCCCACTCCCAGAGCTGAAAAGCAATTCCACTGGGTTGTACCAATATTGTCACTTGATATCTATTTTCATATTATTTATTTCTGCTATACAGCAATTTTTTAGGCCTAAACCCCAAATCACATACCCCTATATACATGTGATAAGTGTTGTGATATGTTTTGCTTTTGCATTTCTACTCCCACAGTTCTTTCTCTCAATGTGGATAGCATTTTTTTTTATAGAAATCCTTCAGGAATGTCCTGGCTTGTTGCACTGCTACTAATAGTAAAGTCCATTACATTTGATTTTTCCACAATATTTTTCTTTCTGGATACAATGTTCTGGTCCTGCTCATTTCACTCTGCATCAGTTCATTGAGGTTCTTCCAGTTCATATGGAAAGCCTCCAGTTCATCACTCCTTAAGGCACAATAGTATTCCATCACCTTCATATACCACAATTTGTTCAGCCATTCCCCAATCGATGGACACCCCCTCATTTCCCAATTTTTTGCCACCACAAAGAGTGAAACTATGAATATTTTTGTACAAGGCTTTTTCCTTATTATCTCTTTGGAGTACAAACCCAGCAGTGGTATGGCTAGATCAAAGCATTCTTTTAAAGCCCTTTGTGCATAATTCCAAATTGCTTTCTTGAATGGCTGGATTAATTCACAACTCCACCAGATATGCATTAATGGCCCAATTTTGTCACATCCCCTCCAACATTTATTATTTTCCTTTGCTGTCATATTAGCCAATCTGCTAGGTATGAGGTGATACCTCAACATTGTTTTGATTTGCATTTCTCTAATTATCAGAGATTTCGAACACTTTTTCATGTGCTTATTGATAGTTTTAATTTCTTTATCTGAAAACTGCCTATTCGTATCAATTGACCATTTGTTAATTGGGGAATGGCTTGATTTTTTGTACAATTGACTTAGCTTCTTGTAAATTTGAGAAATGAAACCTTTGTCAGAGGTTTTTGTTATAATTTTCCCCTAATTTGTTGCTTCCCTTCTAATTTTTGTTGCATTGGTTTTGTTTATACAGAAACATTTTAATTTAATATAATAAAAATTATTCATTTTACATTTTGTAATATTCTCTATCTCCCACTTGGTCTTAAATTCCTTCCTTTCCCATGGATGTGACAGATATACTATTCTATGTTCATCTAATTTGTTTATGGTTTCCCTCTTTATATTTAAGTCGTTTACCCACTCTGAGTTAATCTTGGTATAGAGTGTAAGATGTTGATCTAAGCCTAACTGCTCCCATACTGTTTTCCAATTCTCCCAGCAGATTTTGTCAAATAGCGGGTTCTTGTCCCAGAAGCCAGAGTCTTTGGGTTTATCAAACATTATCTTGCTACTGTCATTTACTCCAAGTCTATTCCATTGATCCACCCTTCTATCTCTAAGCCAGGACTATATAGTTTTAATGATCACTGCTTTATATTATAGTTTGAGATCTGCGAAAGCTAGGCCTCCCTCCTTTATATATATATATTTTTTTTCATTATTTCCCTTCATATTCTTGATCTTTTGTTCTTCCAGATGAATTTTGTAAAAACATTTTTCTAATTCTATAAAAAAGTGTTTTGGCATTTTGATAGGTATAGCACTGAATAAGTAAATTAATTTAGGCAGGGTTGTCATTTTTATTATATTATTTCATTCTACCGATGAGCAATTGATGTTTTTCCAATTGTTTAGATCTAGTTTTATTTGTGTGAAGAGTGTTTTGTAGTTATGTTTATATAATTACTAAATTTTCTTGGCAAGTAGATTCCCAATATTATATTGTCTAAAGTGATTTTAAATGGAGTTTCTCTTTCTAACTCCTGCTGCTGGGTTTTGTTTGAAACATATAGGAATGCTGATGATTCATGTGCGTTTATTTTATACCCTGAAACTCTGCTAAAGTTATTGATTATTTCTATTAGCTTTTTACTTTATTTTCTTGGATTCTCTAGGTATACCATCATGTCATCTGCAAAGAGTGATATTTTAGTTTCCTCATTGCCTACTTTGATCCCTTCAATTTCTTTTTCTTCTTTAATTGCTACTGTTAGCACTTCTACTACAATATCAAATGGTAGCGGTGATAATGGGCATCCCTGCTTCACTCCTGATCTTATTGAGAATGCTCTTAACTTATGCCCATTACAGATGATACTTGCTGATGATTTTAAATAAATACTTTTTATTATTTTGAGGAAAGGCCCTTCTATTCCTATACTTTCTAATGTTTTCTTTTTTCTTTTTTTTAACCCTTAACTTTTGTGTATTGGCTCCTAGGTGGAAGAGTGGTAAGGGTGGGCAATGGGGGTCAAGTGACTTGCCCAGGGTCACACAGCTGGGAACTGTCTGAGGCCGGATTTGAACCCATCTCTAGGCCTGGCTCTCAATCCACTGAGCTACCCAGCTGCCCCCCTTTCTAATGTTTTCAATAGGAATGGGTATTGTATTTTGTCAAAGGATTTTTCTGCATCTATTGAGATAATCATGTGATTTCTATTAGTTTGGTTGTTGATATAGTCAATTATGCAGATGGTTTTCCTAATATTAAACCATATTTGCATTCCTGGTATAAATCCCACCTGGCCATAGTGAATAATCCTTGTGATAACTTGTTGTAGCCTTTTAGCTAGTATTTTATTTAATATTTTTGCATCTATGTTCATTAAGGATATCAGTCTATAGTTTTCCTTCTCTGTTTTTCATCTTCCTGACTTGGGAGTCAGTATCATATTTGTGTCATAAAAATAACTTGGCAAGACTCCTTTGTCTATTTTGTCAAATAGTTTGTGGAGAATTGGGATTAATTGATCTTTAAATGTTTGATAGAATTCACTTGTGAATCCATCAGACCCTACAGATTTTTTCTTGGGGAATTCCTTGATTGCTTGTTCAATTTCTTTTTCTGATATGGGATTATTTAAGTATTCTATTTCCTCTTCTATTAATCTAGGCAATTTATATTTTTGCAAATATTCATCCATTTCACCTAGGTTGCCATATTTATTGCCATATAATTGAGTAAAATAGTTCTTAATAATTACTTAATTTCCTCATTAGAGGAGAGATCACCCTTTTCATTCATGATACTGTTAATTTGGTTCTCTTCTTTCTTTTTCTTAATTAGATTAACCAATACTTTAATTATTTTATTTGCTTTTTAAATTCCTACTCTTATTTATTAGTTCAATAGTTCTTTTACTTTCAATTGTATTAATTTCTCCTTTGATTTTTTAGGATTTCCAATTTGGTCTTTATCAAAGGATTTTTTTTAAATTTGTTCTTTTTCTACTTTTCTTTGTTGCATGCCTAATTCCTTAATCTCCTCTTTCTCTATTTTTGGTAATATGGATACTCAGGGATATAAATTTCCCTGAGTACTGCTTTAGCAGTATACCAAGAATTTTGAAATGTTGTTTCCTCATTGTCATTCTCTTCACTGAAATCATTAATTGTTTCTATGATTTGTTCTTTAACCCACCAGTTTTTGAGAATCAAATTATTTAATTTCCAATTAATTTTTGATTTACCTCTCCATGTACCCTTACTAATTATAATTTTTATTGCATTATGATCTGAAAAAGTTGCATTTATTATTTCTGCTTTTTTGCATTTGTTTTCAATGTTTTTATGCCCTAGTACATGGTCAATCTTTGTGAATGTACCATGTGCTGCTGAAAAGGTATATTCCTTTTTGTCCCTATTTCTTTTTCTCCCTATATCTATTAACTCTAATTTTTTCTAAGATTTCATTTATATCTCTTACTTCTTTTTTATTTATTTTTTGGTTTTATTTATCTAGATCTGATAGAGGAATTTTGAAGTCCCTCACTAGTATAGTTTTACTATCTATTTCATCCTTAAGTTTCAATAGTTTCACCTTTAAAAATCTGGATGCTATACCATTTGGTGCATACATGTTGAGTACTGATATTTTTTCATTGTCTATTCTGCCTTTTATCAGGATTGTAATTATCTTCCCTATCTCTTTTAATCAGATTTTTTTCCTTTGGCTTTGTCATATATCATGGTTGTGACTCCTGCCTTCTTTTTTATCATTTATTGCCTAATAAATTCTGCTCCAGCCTCTTACTTTTACCCTGCCTCATGTGTGTTTCTTGTAGACATCATATGGCAAGATTTGGGTTTTTAATTCGGAATGGTCATATGTTAGGTCTCACTATAATTCTAAACCATAATCTTTGTTTTTTCATCTTTCCTTCTGCTTTATTACTCCTAATTCTATTATTTCCCCAAAATCACAACTTCTAATCACTTTATCTCTGTCCTTAGGTTTCTCTTCCCACTCTTTAATCTTGACCTTCCCTGTTGAACAATAATGAAGTATTATCAACGAACTATCCCCTTGTCCCATCATTAGCCATGCCTTGCCAATCCTTAACCATTGTCTGTCTCCACCCTCATACTCCCATATTAGTGTTCATTGCTGGAAGTCATACAGAGTCAAATGCATCTATTATCAATTTCAGATTATCTAACCTTGACTTGGCTCACAAAACTGCAAGGTAATCCTTTCGTTTTACTTTATTTGAAACTCTACTGTATCCATTGTTGTGAAAATTCCAAACATTCTCCTCAAGTATACATCATCTACTCTCAAAGGTAAATCTCTTTGCCAATGACCATACTTCTTATTTAACTTAAGAAGATTAAGATCATCCATCATGGACCTTCTCCACACCAAATCTAATCCATCTACTTGTGCCCTTCATTGTACCCCTTTTTGTAATCTCCAGGAGTTTGTCTTGTACCTTTGACTCTTTCTCACTCATAAACCACAAGTGAAACAGATTAATCATTCATTACAATCACAGACCCTTCCAATTGAAGTGGTTGCTTGCTATTGTTGTTCAGTCATATCCAAATCTTTGTGATCTTATGAACTATAGCTAGTATAGGGAACACCACGCCCTTTTCCCAAGGTCCCTTCAAGCTCAGGTGACATGACACTATCCATCTCATCCTCTGTCACCCCTTTTACCTTTTGCAACATTTCATTCAAATCAGGAATCCTCTCTGTAACTTTTCCAACAAGCTTGATCTCATTACCTCCTGAGGCAAATCATTTCACATGCCACTTTTCTCCTCAAAAAAAAAACAACACGTGCATATGCGTGTGCATACATACACAAACTTCATACTATTAAGAAATCAGAATACTGGATTTTGTTTATTTGTTTTATTATTAATCAATTGGGAAGTGGTCATCTGAATGGATGACAAATAACTGAATCAAGGAACAAATGGTACTCCACCAAATGGTTAAATGTAAAACCAAATGATCCATTTGGATTCCTTATTTCTAGAAGCGTCTGACTCCCTGATTGAAGGCTTCAGAGCATCTCTGTGGCTCATTAAACACACCTGACATGCTCATATGGGGAACTCAGCCACGCATGGCGACTTGGAAACAAGCAACAATCAGCAGAGCAGCAGGTTTCTACATTTGTGCTCCCAGAAATCCCCTTTGTTAGCTGGGTCGCTAGGTTTTCAGTTATCCTGGTGCATGTAGAGCACCAAAATGGAAACAAAAACTCACATTGATTTCTCTGATTTAAGAAGTATTCAGCAGGAGGGACCAGCTGCTACTCTGCAGTCTCTCCCAAGTCTTCCTTTCCCAATGTTGCTGATCTCAATTCTGTTCTTAATGCTTTTCTATTACTTTTATTATCCTGATCACAAAATGATTGGATGGTAGATTCATCTTTGCTCCTTAGGAGAACAAACCTACTGCAGTCTTCTTTCCTTTGATTTCTCTTAACACAGCAGGGCCAGTCAAAGTTGAAAGAGACAAGTTAAGTCCTTTGGCAGATACCAAATGCAACAGAAAGGAAAAGAGGACAACTTCAAACCTAGTGACTATTCAATGAATCAGAGGAGAAAGAAGTCTACGGAACATTAGCTATTTAAGTATAAGAGGACAGTGATTTGTCCAAGGACCACTTCAATCATATCTCCATTAAAAAAGATAGGAATGTAATTAGTAATAAGATATCTACATAGTACTTTTAATTTTTTAAATTATTCTTAAACTGAGAAATATCAGCAATGAGAATATTTCCATACACAAAGAACCTGCAGCAGTCAACAGGAGAGAAAAATTGCCATTTTTCTTTTTTTGTTCATTATTGATGGGTATGAGGGGAAAACCCAGAATTGTTTTATTTTGCATTTCTCTTATTATTTTACAACAATAAAGACTGTTGTATGTGAAACTGCAAAGTGCATTATATTGTTTTCTAAGGATGTATTTAATTCAGTAAGTTAGATTCAAAGCTTATTTATGCTGTTCTCTAAACCTCTCTATAATCTTTTCTTTGTATTTTCTTTAAGTAGTTCACTGTCAGTCTTTTATTTCTTCCTTTTTATTTTTGTTTTTTTTCAGTAGCCCCCTGTTGCCCCCAATTCTCACTTCCACCTCAAAACCCCTCCCTTCTTCATTAGAATTAGAATAACCAACAAATCCACAAAGCTACAATGTCTGAAAATGTAGGTCTCATTCTCCTTTGGGGATAGGATTTGAATAAGAATATATAATTTTTAAAATTTTATTTTGATTTCATTCTAATAACAAATTTACACCTAAGTTTTCCTAAGTTATGTGATTCATGTTGTTTCCCTCCCCTCTTCCCTCCCCCTCTTGAAGTTGACAAGTAATTCCACTGTATTATCACTCAAAACATATTTCCATATTATCCATTTTTGTAAGAGAATAATCTTATAAAACCATAACCCCAAATCATATATGTAGGTCTCATTCTGTATCTCTAGTCTATTGCCTCTCTGCAAATAGGTAGGAGGCATATTTCGACCTTAGTCCTTTGGAGCATTAGTTGGACAACGACTTGATCAAAGTCCTTAAGTCATCCAAATTTATTTTCTTTACAATATTGTAGTCACTGGGAAAATAGTTCTCTTGGTTCTAAATCCATTCTGCATCAATTCATTCGAGTCCTGAGATTTCACTGTTTCTATCCGCTTCCACCATTTCTTGTGGCACAGTGATATTCTATTACATATACCATAATTTATTTATCCATTCCCCACCTGATAGATATTTCCTTAGATTCTAGTTTTTTGATGCTGCAAAAAAGCTACTGTGATCATTTTTGAACATATGGGTCTAATCCTTCCTTCTTTTATTTCTTTGGAGGGGTGCCTGGAAATGGGTCAAAAGGTATGAACAATTTCGTTACTTTGGGAGTATATTATGGGAGTTAGTTTTCCAGAATGTTTAGATTAATTTACACCTCCACCTAGAGCAGTGATTCCCAAAGTGGGCGCCACTGCCCCCTGGTGGGTGCTGCAGCGATCCAGGGTAGCGGTAATGGCCACAGGTGCATTTATCTTTCCTATTAATTGTTATTAAAATTAAAAAAAATATTAATTTCCAGGGGGTCAAGTAATATTTTTTCTGGAAAGAGGGCGGTAGGCCAAAAAAGTTTGGGAACCACTGCCTAGAGTATATGAATGTGCTTGTCCTTCTAAAGTCCCTCCAACAATTTTTGTTTTCCATTTTTTGGTCATTTCTGACAATCTTATGTGTGTGAAGGGGAAACTCAGAGAATTGCATTTCTCTTCTTATTAGTGATTTGGAGCATCTTTCATGTGAACATTGAGATTTTGTTTTTCTTCTATTGAAAACAGCCTGTTCTGACAAATTTATTGACAATTACTATGACAATTTATCTGTGGAGGAATGGTTCTTAAATATTTAAATCAAATTCCTCTATATCTTGAGTATCAGACCTTTACCTGAGAAATTTGTTTAGAGGATTTTTCTTAGTTTACTATTCCCCTTTAATTTTATCTGCATTGATTTTATTTGTTCAAAAGCTCTTCTATTTTAAATAATCAAAATTGTCCATTTTCTCTTCTTTCGTCCTATCCATTGCTTGGTCAAAAATTCTTCTCTTATCTATAATTGTGAAAAGTATCTTCTTTCTGGCTCCTCTACAATTTGAAGCTTAATGGGCTATGTGATATGAGGTGTTTCTTACTCATTTTTATTATTTGCCTATAGATTCTCGATCATTTATTGCTACAGATGAATTTTGTTATTATTTTTTTCTAACTTCATAAAATACCTCTTTGGTAGTTTGATATGGCATTATATCAATGAATTAATTTTGTTTTATTTTATTAAATCGGGACCATCCAACGATAGGTAATTCATATCTCTCCACTTATATAGGTCTATGTTTCTATGATGACTGATTTGTACTTGTAGTTATATATTTCTTGTGTATATCTCGGGAAATGCATACTTAAATACTTTATACATTGTATGGTTATTTTAAATAGATGTACTTTTGTATCTCTTCCTAATAGATTTTATTGGTAATATACAAAAGTGATTATTTGTATAGGTTTTAATCAATCGCTAAACATTTATCACATGACTACTATGTGTCAGGCACTGTGTTAAGTGCTAGAGATACAAAAAAGAGACAAAAGATATTATTGGCTCTCAAAGAACTTAAAATGCCACGAGGAGGAAGACAACAAAGGAAGTTACATAAGAATAAATAGGAAGTAATTAACAGAGAGATGGCACTGCAATTAAGAGGGGTTGGAGAAGACCTCCAATAAAAGGTGGAATTTTAGTTCAGACTTAAAGAAAGTCAGGGAGGTCAGAACAGAGCAGGGAAAAATTCCAAACATGGGGGATAGCCAGAGAGAATTCGGAGAGACTGAGTGTCTCGTTGGTGGAACAGCTAGGAGGTCAGTGTCACTAGATTAAAGAGTTAGATGTTGAGGAATAAAAGAGTTTGTGTTGGGGAGTAAGGTATAAGAAGACTGAAAAGTAGTAGAGAGCTAGGTTATGAAGAGCTTCGAATGTCAAACAAAGTATTTTGAATTTAATCCTTGAGGCAATAGGAGACCACTGGAGTTTAGCGAAAATGGGGGTGGCATAATTGGACCTGTGCCTTAGGAAAACCACTTTAGTGGCTAAATGGGTGGAATGCAGTGAGGACAGACTTGAAGCAAAAAGACTCACAACAGACTATTACAGTAATCTAGGCAAGAGGTGATGAGGGCCTGCATTTGAGTGGTGGCAGTGTCAGGTGGAAGAGGAGGGTATATTCTAGAGAAAGGTGAAATCTGTAGGCCATGGTAAAATCTTGAATATGGGGGAGTGGGGTGAGAGAGAGAGTGAAGAGTACAGGACGACTCCTACATTGTGAGCTTGAGAGACTGGGCGGTTGGTGTTTGCCCTTAATAATAACAGAGAAAGTGGGTGGTGGGGAATGTTTGGGGGAAAGATAATGAGTTCCATTTTGAATATGAAATTGGAGGTCAGCAAAGAGACTGGCACAGGAAAGGTAGATTTGAGATTCATCCCCATACAGGTATTAACTAAATCCATGGGAGCCAATGAGATCACCAATTGAAGTAGCATAAAGGGAGAAGGAAAGAAGACTCAGGACAGAACCCTAGAAGAAGAGGAGCCTGTGTAGTGATATTTCATTTTATAGAACTGATCTGTTCCTAAAAAAGTTACCTCTAAGGCCAATTTGTACATATTGATTTTTTTTTGCAGATATCTTGTGTGTAAAGAACTCGCATGACACTTGATAAAATCAAACATAAAACAATAAGCCTAAAAAAAACTATAGTCTCATTACATCTCTTCTATTATTGGAAACTCCTCTAGTGTTTCTTCATTATCAATACTGCAAATTCTTAAGTTTAAATAAGATGCTATTTTTAATATTAAAGAATGGTCCTTTTATTTATTCCTAAGCACTTTGTTGCCTATATTGTATTTGGTCAAAAGCTTTCAAAGCAACTCTTGATGTAATTACATGATTCTTTTTATTTTTATTACTAATATGGCCTATGTTTAGTTTTCCTAATATTGCACTAAGCCTGAATTCTTAGTATGAAGTCAAACTGGTCACAGTGTATAGCCTTATATTTCTATAACCCTCCCTGAGAATATTTTACTCAATATTTTGTTTTAGATATATTAATCTATACAGTTTTCTCTCTCGGCTTTGTTTCCCCCAGGTTTAGGCATGGAGATCATATTTGTATCATGGAATAAATTTAATAGAATCTTCTCCTTTTTTCCTATTTTTTGCAAAGTTCATGTAATATTTGAATATGTTGCTTTTTGAATTTTTGATAGAATTCACTCATAAATGCATCTGGTCCTTTTCCTCTCCTTTGGAAATGTTTTTAATGGATTTTTATATGTTTTTTGAGATTAGGCTATTTTAATTATTTATTGTTCTGTATATCTGGGAATGTAATTTTGGGGGAAAAATTAGCCATTTAATTCAATTTTTGTTAGCATATAATTGAGTAAATGAATATCTAATAATTTCCTATACTTTATCTTCATTAGCTGAGAATTCTCCCTCATTTCTAACAGTGGCAATTAGTTTTCCTCTATTTAAAACAACATTTGCTAGTGGTTTATCTATTTTATTTATTTTCTGGAAAGCAGCTCCAACTTTTATTTAGCCAATTCAATTTTAAAACGTTTTTTTTTGTTTTCTATGATACTGGTCTTTTCTTGATTTTCAGAAATTACACTTTCATGTTTCACTGAGATCTTTTAATTATTTGATTTTCTAGAGTTTTTAATTGCATACTCTGTTCATTTCTGTGTTCTTTCTCTTTCCTGTTCATGAAAGTGCTTAGCAACATTATTTTTCTCTTAATAACTGCTTTATCTGTATCCCAAAAGTTAGTACATGTATCATTTTTTAATCACTTTTCTCGATGAAGTTATCTATTATTTTTAAGAGATACTTTTTTGAACTGATAATTCTTTAGGATTAAGTTATTTAGTTTCCACTTATTTTTAATCCCTTTTGGGTTCATTTATGGAATATAATGTTTGCATCATGATTAATAAAGGATTTTCTTAAATTTTTCTGCATTTGTATGGAGTTTTTATGTCCTAACACAGGACCCGTGCTGAGAATAAGTGTATTCTTTTCTCTTCATCTTTCCTTTCAGTAATCACTGGAATACAGTCATATAAGACATTTCTAAAGTGCTTGTCAGATCTTTAACACCTTATTGCTTATCTTCTTAACAGACTTATCTGAGTCCGAAAGAGGTATATTAGGTGTTATTATTATTTGGCTATTTCTTAATGTAATTAAAGTAACTTTTAAGTATGAGATGCTACATAATTCAGAGCATGTGATATGAATTTATTGTCCATGAAACCTTTAAACATAATATAGTTTCTCTTTATCTCTCTTTTAATTATATCTATTTTTATTATTGCTTTGAGTTTACGATGATTATACCTACATTTGAATTTTTCTAAAAAAATTAATTCTCCTCATTTGAATTTTATAAATATTTTTAAATGGGTATCTTGCAAAAAAAAAAAAGAAAACAAAAAACCCCTGATTCCTAATTCTACTAATTCATTCCACTACCATTTTCTGTTTTACAGGTAAGTTTATCCCATGTGAAGTAATGACTATTAATTGCACATTTCCCTCAATCATTTCCCTCAATCATTTCCTCCTCCTTTTTCTTCTTTGTTCCTCCATCTCACTCTTTACAAAGACGAGGGCAGTATAAGATCAGCAATGTGACCAATACTGTAATTGAAGTAATAATCTGTTTCCGTTCCACTGTCATTCCTCAATCCCTGAGTCCCAGAATCTAATCACTTATTCTTACTTACGATATTCCCTTTAAAATTCATTTTCTGACATTGGAGTTCGTTTCCCTTGTGACTATTTCCTCCATAACTTATTTCTTTCTCTTAAGCCTCTTTCTTCTTTTTCCTGTCCCCACCTGTTCCAGGTTGATTTTAATATATTTCCATACCAAACTGTATGTGTATATGTATTCAACCTTGTTGTTGTGATTGAAAAAAAGGCAGTTCCAGATGGGCATATCATTTTATCCATTTAAGTGGGTTTCAATAAAAACATGTTGAGTGGGTTGATGTGACAGAGGAATGTGGTTACCATGGAGCATAGATTCACTAGAATTCTACTCAGATTCTCTTAGTCAATCTAATAAATTACCAAGTGGTCAAAAAAAATGATTTGTCACTCATCCGACATAGTTGGGACCCGAAAAATCTAGGGGAAAGTGAGGATGCTAATGAAACTTTTCTGATGATTTCCAAGTTGCTTAGATACTGTCTTGGAATATACATCTTGCAGAACATAATAAATAGAAGACATTTAATTATCCATTTCCATTTTAATTTCAGGTGTCAAATGATTTTTATAAACTTCTCAAGCACGGGTCTCATAATTTAGGACATCATTAAAGTTTCCGGTTTATAATTAATCATCCGTCAAAGTACTGATATTAACTCATGCACCTTCTCTCAGATTTTTATCTCATTAGATATTCATCATGTTGGCAAGAGGAATTGGGGGCACTGGATTACTAACATCGTTTATTCCTCATTCGAGTTAAAAGTGGCATCTTTTCACAGGAAAACTAAACTGAAGTAACAAAAGCAAAAATACAGCATAACCAAATCCTCTGAATAGTAAATTAGCAAAACTCACTTTTTGAAAATGCCATACCTTTCAAAGCACTGGTATATCATACATTTTCCAAGAGATTGTTCTTATATTGCTAAAGAAAGAATAAAAGAAAACATAGCTGCCAATTTTCTTCTTCCTTCTAAATTGAAAGCCAGTGTTTGTGAGAAAAAAAAAGGCTGAGAAATTGGCTTTGACAAACCCCATGGATAACTAGACCAAACTCCCACTGTGTTTTATTTCCAAGAGTTTACTGAAAAACTCGACTCAAATCAAAAAGACAGCATGGAGTAGTGGGAAATAACACTTCGCTGGAAGTTAGGAATACCTGGGTTTCAAACAAGACTTAGGTGCTTTCCAGTTGTGTGACCCTGGGCCAGTTACTTAATTTCTGTTTGCCCCAGTTTACTCTTCTGTAAGATGGGGATAATAATAACATTTCCCTACCAGGGTTATTGTGAGAAGCAAATGGTGTATAAGGCACTTGGAAAACCTCAAAGCACCATATATATCAGCTATATATTTTTATGTCTCATGTTGCTGAAAAGATAAATACAAAAATACATTTCTATTTTGTTTTGAAGCAGATTTTTTAAACCCTTACCTTCTGCCTTAGAATCACTACTCTGTATTGGTGCTAAGGCAGAAGAGTGGTAAGGGTTGGGCACTGGGGGCTATGTGACTTGCTCAGGGTCACACAGCTAGGAAGTGTCTGAGGCCAGCTTTGAACCCAGGACCTTCCACTGAAGCAGATTTTTTAGGAGCATTGTTGATGAAGTCAAAAAGAAATACATACTAACTATATAACATAAAGCCATTGCATGGTATAGCATGGGAAATGTTGGGACGATGCTGGACAGTGTAAAGAGATGAGATTTAAAGGGAGAGGACCTGGGTTAAAATTCCAGTTCTGATATTTAATACCCACGTGAATTTGAACAAGACACACCACTACTCTGTTCTTCAGTTTCTTCATCTATGAAATGGAGGAATTAAATAAGATGCTCTTTAAGATCTTTTCCAGCCCTAACTATATGATCCTCTGAATTCTTATTAGCCTCGCAGATCCGCCTCCAAATGACCTTTTTTAGTTCAGCTTTATTTGACTCTACTCTCTTTTATTTCCTCTAGCTTCTAGCTACCAATTTTCTCTGAATTCAAACCTACTGTCTCTCACACCTGGGTATTTGCACAGCTAATGTCTACGGGAAAGCCACGCCTCTTCCATCTGTGACAGGTGAAATCCTTAGCTTCCTTTGAGAGTCTCCTCATTGGAAACTCCCGTTGCACTCTGAGGGCCTTCTCTTCTACAGTTATCACATTCTAACTTGCCAATGTTTCCTACTACTCCACTGTAAGGAGAAGAAGTAAGAGGAAAAGAAGGAGAAGGAGGAGAATACTAAGAACAAGAACCAAAACAATTAATATTTGTATTGTGCTAACAATGTCCCCAAGCTGTGCAATTTATCT